>NW_027142416.1:0-197500 GCF_026170545.1 Melanerpes formicivorus | reverse complement strand
TCCTCACTTTTTTGTTCTCCTCCCCAAACCGCAGGCTTATGCAAGCATTCTCTTGCCTCTTTTTTTCCTGGCCTCTTTTGATGTGCTATTTCTAATGGCACTTCAGCTTACAAAGCACCCCAAGGACATTATTTATTTATTTGTGTCATTATAAGGTTAAGAGATAGACCTTCCATAACAGGCAAATGACATGTTAGTTCTTGTGCCTCTTCCCCCAGTTTGCCTTTCTCTCTTTGTGTCTGGCAGGGTACAAAACTATGAGCTATCCAGATCTTCCTACAGACATCTCATAGGACATTGCAGCAGCTCGAGTGGTAAACACAGCCTCCACCTTTATACCGACAAAATAAAATAGGCCAACACTCTCTCAGAAGCTACATCATCTGTGAAAGCAGCTGACAAGCAGATGCTTGTGATTATCCTGGCTAAGAAGGAAATATAACCAAGGAAGGCAAGTGGGAAGTAGAGAGGAACTACAGAAGCCGTCAGGTGTGCAAACATGACACTGAAGATGACTGATGCATGGCTGATGATAGAATCATAGAATCACAGAAATACTCAGTTTGGAAAAGACCCTCATGATCTCCAAGTCCAACTGAGAAGCCTACTCTACAAAGTTTACCCCTAAACCATATCCCCAGGCACCACATCCTTGGGCACTTTTAAACACATCCCTGGGCAGCATATTCCAATGCCTCACCTCTGTTGCTGGGATTTTTTTCTTCCCCTAATGTCCAGTCTAAACCTACCCAGTGGCAGGTTGAGGCCATTCCCTCTTGTTCTATTACTAATTACATGTGAGAAGAGACCAGCACAAGCCTATCTACAACTTCCTTTCAGGTAGCTGTAGAGAGCAATGAGGTCTCCTCTCAGCCTCCTCTTTTGCAAACTAACCATCCCCAGCTCCTTAAGTTGCTCTTCATAAGACTTATTTTCCAGGCCCTTCACAGCTTCCTTACCCTTCTCTGCACTGGCTCCAGCACTGGAGCATGGCTGACTGGCCAAAGGACCTGGTGACAAAGTTTGTGTGCATCAGCCTCATTTTTACCAACCAGGAAGAAACTCAAGAGAGGTACAGTAACAGGCCACAGGCTACCCAGTAAGGTATTGATATCACTGGATAAAGCACTTGGATTATGTATCCCCTTTTCTTGCCCTCTTTTGATTCTTTTGTAGCACTCTGTGAGCCTCATCTTTTTTGTCCTAGAGGATGAAATGCACGACAAGAAGGAGCTGTGCTGTTTGCCGGGTCCATGTGCTCTACTGAGTGCAGAGTGAGAGCTTCTCTGGCTGCATATTGTGCCTCATTTTTACAAGCACATTCTGAGGAGAAAAAAAAAAAAAGAAAGAAAAGTAGTGCTTTGCCTGCTAAAATGCTTTTCCTTTGAACCTGACCCAGATCTTTCCAAACTGCCTCAGCTACAGAGCTAAATGGAATGTAAAAAAGTCTTGCCTGCTTGCCCTGGCACACAGAGTGCAGCTCCTGCTGCACACTGAAGTGAGAGCTCAGAGGTAATGGAGTCTGCAGAAGGACTGGCAGGCATGGATGTGCATCCATCTTGTCCCACTGCTGGCAGTGTGTTCCTGTATATTTACAGTGGCAGACTGTGAAAGGCATCTTAAAAAAAAAAAGCTACATTATTTAATACAGAAACTTCCTGTATATATTATTTAGATGTGGGATTGCTCTGTGTATGATGGCCTCCCTAAAATCCAGTGATCATAGAATAGAATGGTTTGAGTTGGAAGGGACCTTCAACAGTCATCTAGTCCAACCCCCTGCATTCAGCAGGGTCATCTGCAACTAGAGCAGGTTGCTGACCTCGAGCGGTTCCAGGGATGCAACATCTACCACTTCTCTGGGAAACCTGGGCCAGTGTCTCATGACCCTCAGTGTCAAACATTTCTTCCTTTTCTCCAGTCTGAATCTCCCTCTTTCAGTTCAAACCCCTTGTCCTGTCACAACAGGCCCCGCTCAAAAGTCTGTCCCCAGCTTTCTTATTGGCCACTTTAAGTAGTGAGAGGCCATAAGAAGGTCTCCCTGGAGCCTTCTCATCTTGCTGGTCAGCTGGGGTGGGGCCACGTGCAGCCCAACTACCTGCCTAAAGTTATCCAGTCTAAACCCTGGCTGCTGCAGGAGGTGGGATGCCAGATACACTCTGCTGTAGGATACTGGTTGAAGACTCAAGGTTGTCTTTGTGCTCCATTCCATTGTCAGAATACGATTTAAGAACTGCAACAAAATAGGTGGGTTGGAAGCTGCCAGTGACCTTACCCAAGGTCTGACCTCTCCATCAGTGTGTGAGGCAAGGATCCAGTACTGGAAGATGTATTTCAAAGACACAGCCAGCTGAAATCCTAGCCTGTTTGAAGTACATGGGAGTTTTGATCAGCGGATTTCCACTTGGTTTGTGTAATAATGGAGCTGAGGTGGAGCTAGCAACACAAACACAGCCAAACAGCAAGCAAAGTCTAATAATAAAGGCAGGACCTTGAAGACCACGGAAGGAAACTCTGTGCCTAGTTGTACTCCTGACCGGTTGAACAACCTTGACAAAATAATTGATATTGAGACTTTTTCAGGCTGCACTGGAAGCAGGAGCTTCTAATATAGCTGCTTGAGAAGAGAGAGGCATGGCTGTAGTGTGAGCCTGGGTGATGGATGGTAGAGAGGTGGCTTTCAGGGAAAGAGAATCCAGCAGAACTTGGTTAGACAATGTCAGGTAGATGGGAGGAGGGGAGGAATAGTTTCCTTCCTCAACGTAACCCACTTCTAGCTGCAAAGTCCTGCAGAGCCTCATCTAGATAGTAACAAATACAGGAGGATATGGATAGTATTATCTTAGTATTATTTTGCTGTACTCATAGGAGCAAGCTCAAAGAAAGGATCCAATGCTCCACTGAAGACAGAAGGTCATTTTCCTTCTTGAATAAGCAGAGTGACTTTATTTTTTTTAATGTTACAAAGAACTTTTCAGTAGAAGTCATTCCCATGTAAGTGTCTGCAGGCTCAGGCTGAAAGTGCTGAAGTGAAACCTAAAATTTTTGGAAAGCCATAGTAAAATTATGTTCTTCATCTGGTTGCAAGAGAATAAAGGGAAAGGAATAGCACAGGTCAATTCTAACTGAGCACTGGGGAATTAGGAGGTGATTTTTGAAATAGCTTTTCCTAGTTGTTATCATGGTCTCAGAATGGAGGGGTGGAGGGGGGAAATATTAAAAGAGGCTGAATAGAAATGTGGCCATTTCCATTTCCCTAACTGTGATGAATTTTGAAAAGATATTTCATCTCCTGAACAAGGCTAAATTACAGACAGGATGACAGATGGGTTTTGGTCTGAGTACAAGGCTGCAAATCATTTAAATGGCCCTGCTAACATCAGACAAGCAGGGATACCATCAGTTTAGGAATTTAGAAACATTACATGCAAACACCATTTATTGATTAGTTTGCATAAAAACACAGTTTGATAAAATGCCTTTTCTCCATGGATGAACTCTGTGTGATTTTCTTATAAATGCTGGAAAGTCCTTAAGCAGGTAAAATTACCCAAACCTCACTCCAATGAAGCAGCTGCTCTGCTTTTCTTTCTGTGTTCACCTCAGCTGTTCTTACTGCATAGCCAGCTCCTTGACCTGATCTCCTGGTTCCCTTCTGTGCCAGTGTTTTCTTTTCCACCCAAGGAGATACCACTATTCTCGGCCACAGAGTGATCAGACCTGATGTGTAGCAGATTAAGTTCATGGGGGAAGGTCCAGCACAAAGAAGGAGCCTTCTTGCCAAGCAGCTTTGACTGCAGATCTTCACTGTCTGCAGCTGATCACAGATGCCACAGGCAGCTCTGCCTGGTGTGTGGGGCTGTGAGTTGAGAGATGAAACCTGAGGACACAACATACTTCTGCCTGCACAGGATTGTGAGTTGAGAGACACTTATGGCAGACAAGACTGGAGAGCTTGGTCTTCCACACTCCGGCCTTAGTCCTGTTTTCAGAAAGGTATAAAGGTATTGTGCTGAACATGTCCTGTTGTCATGTTGTACAATCACTACCAGCAGCTGCATGTTTCTGCCCCTCTTCCTGGCGGCCTTTTCTTTCTCATAACAAGGCCTGGGAATTATCTTGCCATTTATTCTAACATTCTCACTACTGCAATACCTGTTTTTCTCAGAATCACAGAATGTCAGGGGTTGGAACAGACCTTGAGAGATCATCCAGTCCAACCTCCCTGCCAAAGCAGGAACACATCCAGGCAGGTCTTGAATATCTCCAGAGAGGGAGACTCCACAACCCCCCTGGGCAGCCTGTTACAGTGTTCTGTCACCTTCACAGGGAAAAAAATTCTTCCTCCTGTTTCCATGGAACTTCCTATGCCTCAACTTCCACCATTGCCCCTTGTGCTGACATTGGGCATCACCGAGCAGAGCCTGGCTCCAGCCTCTGGGCACTCACCCTTTACGTAGTTATAAACATGAATGAGGTCACCCCTCAGTCTCCTCCAAGCCGAAGAGTCCCAGCTCTCTCAGCTGGCCTATCAAGGTAGTCTTTCTGGAAAGCTGAAAACATCATGTTGTTGGTAAAGCAAGGCAAGATAAGAGTTATGTTCCCAGTGTGCAAAAGTGTGGCTCAGAAAGTGCCTGTTGACCCTGCTCCAGAAAATGGGAACTTCTCAGCTGTGCCCAGCATGATGCTAGGAATGCTGCAGGCAACCTGCTGGCACAGTCACCTCTTTGTGAGAGTCCCAGGTGTAAGACTACATGGTGCCATGGCGGCCCAGCCTAGCACTAGCTCACCTTATCTGTCCCCTGATCCACTGCTTGCAGTGGTTGCAGGCAGCAGTGCCCCAAACCTTGGTCAACCCAAGTAGTTCTGTGGCAAAAAAAGGTTTCTATCCCTCTGAGATAAAAAACAATGTGAATTTACTCTCTGTACCAAGAAGACATAGAATAATAGAATTGTTAGGGTTGGAAGGGACCTCAAAGATCATCTAGTTCCAACACCCTTTCAATGGGCAAGGGCACCTCACACTACATCAGGTTGCCCAGAGCCACATCCAGCCTGGCTTTGAAAACCTCCAGGTATGAGACTTCTACCACCTCCCTAGGCAACCTGTTCCAGTGTCTCACCACCCTCATGGGGAAGAACTTCTTCCTAACATCCAGTCTGAATCTACTCATTTCTATTTTTTTTCCCATTCCCCCTAGTCCTGTCACTACCTGTCACCCTAAATACTCCCTCCCCAGCTTTCTTGTAGGCCCCTTTCAGATACTGGAAGGCCACAAGAAGGTCTCCTTAGAGCCTTCTCTTCTTCAGACTGAGTAGCCCCAACTCACTCAGTCTGTCCTCATAGGAGAGGAGCTCCAGCCCACTAATCATACTCATGGTCCTTCTCTGGACATGTTCCAGCACCTCCAGATCCTTTCTTGAGCAATGGCTCCAGAACTGAACACAGTACTCCAGGTGGGGTCTCACCAGAGTGAAGTAGAGGGGGACAATCACCTCCCTTGACATGCTGGCTGTGCTTCTCTTGATGCAGTCCAGGCTCTGGTTGGCTTTCGGGGATGCAAGTGCACACTGGTGGCTCCTAATGAGCTTCTCATCCATGCCCAAGTCCATTTCTTCATGGCTGCTCTCAAGCCAGTCCCTGCCCAGCCTGTATTGGTGCTTGGGATTGCCCGATCATGGTCGTATTCCCCCAGAGAACATGGAGGGAAGGAAGGTCCATGCATGCCACCACCAAAAGCATATCTAGGAAGAGATCTGATGTTCCTTCCTGCTGCCCATAGCTGGAAGATTTTCATGCCCAGGCAAAGAGCCGTGGAGTGCTGCAGGAGGTTGTTTCTCAAAGAACAGCGAAATTACAGTCCCTATTTGTATTTGCATAAACAAGTACCATCTTCATGTTTATTGAAAGCCTTCAGTGCTTGGCTTTGTCATCTGTCACTCAGCTGTTATGTTCATAGTAAACACATAATATATAGGACATTTACACATAGGATATATCTGAAATAATATTTTAATCATACTAGATGGAGATCAGTCATTGGTCCCCAGAGCCCCAACTCTGTCATCATCCACTTTCAGGTTTTTTTCAAGTGCCGGGAGTTCCATAGGAGTTCATAGGGACAGATAAAAAAGTTGAGTGAGCATAGAAATGCTCTGTTTTTGAAGCATCAGCTTAAGAGATACATTTGGGTGATGAAAGTGCTATTTTAGGAAATCAGTTCAGCACCATTTTAAGGTTCAAGATATTCCAGCTGAAAAAGACCTAACCTATTAGGTCATTTGTCCATCTTCCTTGCCAAGAGATGATTATGGGAGCCATGGTTATCTGAAATTGTGTCAGTCTTCACAGGTGCCCTCTTTGCAGCAGCGTAAAAACATTGGCTGTGGATTGTTTCTTACTTGCAGCTCCTAAATCACACCACTGTTAGCAAAGCTTAAGGGGGGGAGAGGAAGCAAGAAGCAACCGGATGCAGCTTTCCAAAGGACAGGACAAATCTCTGAGCAATACTTTTCATTCCTCCTAATCAGGCTCCTATATTCAGAGAAGAGAATGAGCAAAGAGAATGGCCCAGTGCACAACAACTTCATGCTTCATTACCTTCCTAGTGCCTCCAAGACAAATGAGTTTTCCCCATGTCAGGACCAGATAGGTTAGGCTTAAGTCTTGATTTTGTCAGTCAAGACAAATATCCGGGGCTTTTAATTCTCTCCCTGCAGTTTGATGAGGAAGTGACTATCTTGCCTTCCCATGCTTAAATATCATTGCCTCCTGGGGATTGGCAGAGCCTGTTGGATGGTTCTTTAATTTGCTTCTTCATTTGTTTCTAGGAAGTACACAGGTACAGCTCAATTGCAGAACCAAGAATTCACTTTGTAATGCAAATAGTCAGATTAGTAGAAACAGAAGCAAGAACCTACTTGTGAGCTCATTTGTACCCCTATGCATCAAGGGTGACTCATCTGAGACTGCAAGGGTTAACATGGCCCAACTGTTAGGAAGGAGAGGAGAGACGGGCCCCAGTAGCATACATTTGCTCCCTTTCCTTGCTAAATGTCTTATGCCGTTTTTTTCTCTTGCTAGCAGCTAGTTTCTCTTCTGAATTCCTCTAATGTTTCCCTGGTGGAAGAAAAATGCTGACTCTTGGCAGAGGTCACAGGGAAACTCATTAGAAGCACAGCCTCCCTTCACCTCCAAGGAGGAACCAAAACTCACATAACACTGGTGGGCTGGAAAGTTTCATAAAGTATCTTAATGTGATGTGGCTGTTAGTTAAACACCGTGGGCAGAATACATAAACAAAGAAACTGTGAGCCCATCTCTCCTCGCTGGACCCATAGGATGATGGATGTGTATTTTGTTCTCGGTGCTCTCAGCGCTTCCTTCCTCCTGTGCTAATTCAGCATTTCTGCAGGGCTGCCTTTGCTGCTGTGAGCAGCTGATGGGGGAGTGCTGAGGGCACTCGGCACCGCAAGGTAGCTGTGGCATTGCAGGGGACACCCCGGACAGAAATCTGACAGGATACAACTGATAGTAGCAATTAATAGACTTGGACAAAGAAGTGATTGCAGCAAAAACCAGAGACATCAGTGTTATTATCCTGCCCAGCAGCAGCTCCAAATAAGAAGAGTACAAGAAGCTGACCAATACCTTGGCTTTTTTTTCCCAGAGAATAAAATCCCTTTTCTTTAATGACATACTACTTTCAGTTGGTGTTTGATTCTTTTCAGCCAGCTGAACAAACCCAGTAGCAGATGGAGGCTCTATTTCTCCTCCCAGCATGCTCACAGCTGGAATATGCAAAGCTTTAATCTGTATTTAGAAGAATATTAGTAAATATATTTACATTCAGTGTTGCTATGGAGTCTGAATGTCAAATAGTGATGATCTCAATGTTCTGAGGTGGTTGGCAAGGTATTAGTAATCTGGATGACAATACCCTTCTGTCATTCATACTGCAATACAGGAATATTTCTTTGGAAAAATATGTTTGATGCATTAATATGAGCAACAAAACATGGAATGTTACTGGAATAATCCTTCTGCTTAGTCCTGAGTTCCTTTATAAAGGCTTGGTTTTTAAAAAGAACAATTCATAACATGATCCTCTTAGTGTGGCATGGCATAATTTGCTAGTGACTATCCAAGGAGTAGAACACTCTTAAGCTACAGTTTGGGAAAAAGAATCCAACAACTTGGGTACCCTTTTCATCATGTCTGATTTAAAGAAAACATCAGTTTTGGGGTCAGCCCTTCAGTAATGACATCAGTATGCGAGGGCACCAATTATCTTTGTCGCTGACACAGGCTTGTGAGGTTTTGTTGGTGTAGGGGGGATGGTGGAAATGGTAATCAGAGGACCCAGGGGACTGAAGCAGCAGGAATCAAATAGCATCCAGCAGCACAAGGTGGAGAGAAAAATACCAAGGGACTAATAAGAGGATACATTCAGAGCTAACCAGTTGGAAACTGCAGAGGAGGAAGAACACTTGGGTACAGCAGCTGAACTCAGGGTGATTATGAAGTGAAGAAATTCACTGTTTTTCATGAAGTGTTTTTGTTTCTGTCTGTTAGAAAACTTTCCCAACAGCTAAGAGAAATTAGCTTCTAGATTTATAGACGTAAGTAACAGTGAGGCATGGAGCAAAAGAAGATAAAGAGACAGCTGAGGAACGGTGACCCATAACTCCAAAGGGGCCAAGATAAAGATTCACACACTAAGAAGCTGACATCAACAAGAAGTAAAAGGACTTTGTCTATTACAATTACTCCATGCATATGTAAACCATTTCCCAGCAATTTAATGCATATGCATAGCTCTAAGTGTATAAAGCACCTTGGGACCACTCGCAGGTTGATGTGAATTTGGAGGGTGTCCCCTTCACATCCATTGCCAGAATAAAGCAATACCTTAGCCTAATGGTTATTGGCTATTAGATTTTGATCCCTGTCTCAACTATGTGTCCAAATGGTCCCAGGGGAGGTATCTTCAGAGGCAGGGAAATAGAATCATAGAATTGTTAGGGTTTGAAGGGACCTCAAGGATCATCTAGTTCCAACCCACCTGCCACTGGCAGGGACACCTCACACTACATCAGGTTGCTCAGAGCCCCATCCAGCCTGGCTGCAAACACCTTCAGGGATGAGGCTTCCACCACCTCCCTGGGCAACCTATTCCTGTACATAAAATGGAACAGTAGAGCAACCCTTCCCACTCTGCCTTTGAGGGGAAATTTGGCCAATTTCTGGCACAGCTACCTGCTGCTGCAGTACATTGCATCTGAAAAACCTGGCTGGGATCTGCCTCACCTGCCTTTAAGGACAACTTCTATATGATCCAGACCTCTGTGTCGGAACCTGCCACCCAGGCTTACTCTAGAGTTCAGAATGGGCAGGTATTTTAGGAGCTGTGATATGTCTGCTCTGTTTTACACAGGTGCTCTGGGATAAGGCATATCATGTCTTGGAAGTGCCTATTTCACTCTCTTGCTAGACATCTACATCTGCTGTGATGACTCTCACCTTGCCTGCAGCCCCAAGGCTCAGCTGTCTAAATGCAGCCCAGCTGGCTACAGGAAAGTTTTGCTAGACAAACACATTCCTCTCCAAATATTACTGTTGATGTTCAAGATACAGAAATATTGGAAACAAAATAAATTGGGAGGTATTATTTACTTAGGATTTTTTTGTTCAGAATCATAGAATTGTTAGAGTTGGAAGGGACCTCAAAGATCATCTAGTTCCAATCCCCTTTCCATGGGCAAGGGCACCTCACACTACATCAGGTTGCTCAGAGCCACATCCAGCCTGGCCTTCAAAACCTCCAGGGATGAGGCTTCTACCACCTCCCTGGGCAACCTGTTCCAGTGTCTCACCACCCTCATTTCTTCCTGACATCCAATCTGTATCTACCTACTTCTATTTTTGCACCATTTCCCCCCAGTCCTATCACTACCTGACACCCTAAAAAGTCCCACAAAGGTGAGACTGAGAGGACTATAGTTCCCTGGATTGCCCTTCTTACCCTTTTTGGACATGGGGGTTATGTTTCCCATTTTCCAGTCAGTGGGGACTTCCCTTTTTCAATCCCTTAATAGGTTTGAGGAGCAAATTAAGGTTTGGATTTTTCAACTGCAAATATTAATTTGAATACTTAATTGTTTAAGAATAAGATTTTTTTTTTTTTTTTGCTGGAAGCTGTTGAAAAACTGAGATTTATTAAAACAAACAAACAAACAAACAAGGTTTTTAATTACTGTGAAAGTTTGTACAGTTGTTTTCAGGAAGAAAAAGGGATTAAAAAGAAAAAAATAGAGTCAGCAATTAGAGGATTTCTAGCCCTAGTCCAAATTAAGTCAGCTGGCTTTGCATGTTTGTGAGGATCCCTGTTTCAGATTTTGAATCTTGTTTTAACTAACACATCCTTCATTTCAATATGGCAACAACTGAGAAACAGCAAGATTTTTACACTGGTTGTCTTGGGTTTGCACCTGTTATAGGCAACTCAGTTGCTGCTTCTGTCATGTCTCATAAGCAACTCAAGGCCTGACTTGCAAAGTGAGTGCAATGCCTCTGTGCATTCCTGGGTGATATTACCTGTTCATGAATTGGGATTCCAGTTCCCATGTCCCCCAGACAAGCACAGTGGGAAACATCAAGCCTGAATATTGAGGCTCAGGGCCTGAAGATGTACCAGTGATCTTCTTGACCACAAGGGCACATTGCTGTCCCATGCAGAACTTGTTGTCCACCAGGACTCCCAGGTCCTTCTCCACAGGGCTGCTCTCCAGCAGATCACCTCCCAACCTGTACTGGTGCAGTTTATTATTCTTTCCCAGGTGCAGGACTCTGCTCTTACCCTTGTTGAACCTCATTAGATTCCTCTCTGCCCAGCTCTCAGTCTGTCCAAGTCTCTGAATGGACTCACAACCTTGAGGTATCTCAGCCAAGCCTCCCAGTTTGGTATTGTCAGTAAACTTACTGAGCAGATTCTGTCTGTCCCCTCCTCGACATCCTTGATGAAGATGTTGAACAGGGCCAGATCCAGCACTGATCCCTGGGGGGGACTCCATTGGTTACAGCTCTCCAGCTGGACATGGCACCATTGACCACCACTCATTGGACTACATTTTGTAACCAGTTCCTGATCCATGTCACTGCTCTTCTGTCCTACACCCCCTGAGCTTACTCACAAGGATGTTATGGGAGACAGTGTCAAAAACCTTACTAAGGTAATGGCTGTTCCTAGCAGATATATCTGGGGGTTATTTGAGGGTTTCAGCATTGATTTTGTTGAGATCCATTATGTGTTCAAGGTGTATAGAGGTGTTTCAAGGCAGTTCAGGTGTAGACAGCAACCTCTGGGCAGTGCAGAGCTGCCCTCCTCTCCTTACTCATTGCAGGAGGCAATGCTTCAATCCTGTATTCCTGCAGGCAATCCTCAGTCCCTGAAGTCCTGATGAAGCCAATGGCAGCAGCACGAGTTTGGGTTTTGTGTAACCAGATTAATCACTCTGGAAAACGTTGGCATCAAATGTGAGCTCTCTAGATTTCTGCTTTTCATATTCATGAAAGATAGCAGCCCTGCAGAAGAATGAAAGTAAACACATGCATAATTTAAGGAATATTCACTGCAGAAATATTTTTAAGATTACCTGGAGAAGACCCAGAAAAAAAAATGTTAATAATTAATGTCATGTGGTGTGGAAAACAACAGATCCTGTGTGCAGTTTCCCCACAGTGCCTGTCTTGTCTGGTGATACTGCTGATGGGACTGCTCTGATACAGCAGCACAGGTCACTGGTAGAGATTTTATTCTTACGTGGTTGATGGTGGTGTTTCCAGCACCATGCTGAGGCTCATGAGCTCACCTGTAGCTTAGTTTCTGCTGGCAGGCAGTACATCTGATTTTCCTCTGTCCTGAGAGCCCAGCCATGTGTTTAACAAAGTTAGGTTCAGGCTGGATTTCACTGGTGCCTGCCTTGGTGTTATTTCCAGCCAGTTGTTGTTCCTAAGGCACAATGTAAACCTTGTTAAATGCAACTTTTTAGGCCATGCCTACCCATATACACCTGCTCAGAAATAAAAAGCGGGGGGAAAGAAGGCAGAGTATAAAGTACTAGATGGTAGCACAGAGCAGAAGTCTGACAACTCTGGGTGTGTGGCAGTTTTAGGCTATGCCTTTAAAAGTTCACTGCAGATTTTTGGGCAGAAGAGTGAAGAAGTAAAAACAATTCACAGTTGGGTGCAAAAAGGAAAAGAAAATATTATTCTAAACAAAATTCATTGGCCTGATGTGAGATGAGCCCCTAGCAATATCTCACACCTCACTTCATTCCTTTCTCTCTTCTGGCTGTTGAGGCTGCTTTCTGCTCTGCTCAGCTGGGAGGACCTTATCAGCCTAACCTTGAGATAAGAGCACTAACTCTCTAACATCTCTTTCTCTTTTCTTCTAATTAGATGAAAATGGGGGGAGGTTGGGGGAGAGAAGCAGAGCAGTTTCCCCCATTCAGGGAGGTTTCCGTGCTGGTTTCTGATTGTAAATACCTGCATAAAGTTGTAAATACTGTATATTTGTACATATTCATTGCATTCCATTGTAGAGTGTAGTTTTGCTTGTAAATATAGCTTCCATTTGCTTTCCTGACTGAGTGAGCTGAGCTTTTGTTGATTCTGGTGGGCCAAGCTGCCACAGTTCCACCCAAACTGGCATTCCCTTAAGAGCAGTATCCTTTATGGCAGAGTAGCCTAGACCAGCTCTTCACATGCAAGGACATGAAACCTGGATGCTGCTGTTACTGGTTTTCTCCAGACAAAATGTCTTTCATGCCTGTATTAAATGAAGGGGGTGTTACTGCCTGAGAAATTAGTGTTTGCAGTCATCTCAAAGCTTGTGCCTTTTTAATCCCTAGCAAATAATCACTTCAGCAACATGAGCAGAGATAGAAAGTTTTTCTTAAACACCTGTAAGGATTCCTGCATTCCCATCTGGGTATACGGTTTGACGCTTTTCCAGTCTCCAGCTGGAAAAAAATAAAGGTCCAATTTAAGTCAATTAAAGGCAATGAAAGGTAATCAAAACTACATCAAAACAAAGCTAAAAGTCTTCAAGAATTTAATTTCAGACACCAAAGACAGAAGGCATTGTTATGTGCTGCAGAGTGCAGCAGAGAAACCATCATTTTTCTAGGCTGGGTTACTATGGAGCCCTGAGAATGTGATTTGTATTCTTCCTCCTCTCTATACCGTGAAGATGTGGCCTTTGAGTAACCTGGGCATGTGGCAGAAAAAATGTCAGGAGATCAAACTGAGTTTATTTTTCTGGGAATACCCATCAAGCAGTAAGAAAGTAAAGGTCACAGCCTTTCTGACAGGGTTTAGGGATGTCCCCGAGTTGCTACAGCTGGTGCAAATGCAAAGCTTGTGGCATTCTGGGAAGGTTACAGTGATGGTGGTGGTGCTTCTCTAGCTGCTCTCTGAAGAGAGAAGTCGATTAGACAAATTAGCTACACTTGTAAAGTTCTGACTGCAGCAAGTGTAGGCTTTTCTATTTGCTTCATTGTATTACAAGCACTTCAGTTGTTAGAAGAATAGCAGTCACTGTGGGATTTGTAGAAATGTGGCCTCACAACACGCCCCTTGCAAGAATGGCTGCAGGTAAGTCCTCTAGAGCACCATTTAATCAAATGGTTGTAGCCATTAATTATTTTTCACTAGAAGCCAGATATACTTAAAAGAAATAGATGCCAAATTCTGAATGCTCAAAAAAACAGGGAACAAAAACTCCCCAGCTACTTCAAAATTGCCTTGAGTTACAAAGAAGTAATTAACATTTAATTTTGATTAAAAAAAGGTCATTATTCTTTTACAAAGAGCTATTTTTTAAATAAAGAAGCCAGTTCCAGTTTCTGCTTAGCACATTCAAGACTTTGTGCTGAGTGGGGTGTTATGGATTCGACTACAGCATCCTTCCCTACACCATTTCAGGGCTGTAGGGACATGGGGTGCAGAGAACCTCTGCAGGATCTTCCAGACAGGCACTTCTGAGCCCTCTGCAAGCATGACTCAATATCTGGAGGTGAGACTGTTAGGTATTATTAGTGATGTTCATTTGTAGGGATTAAAGGTTGCATCTTATGCCTCCTCCATGTTGTGCATCATGGTGTGAAACAGCTGCCCAAGCTGTGTGTTTGCACAGCCTTTGGCTGCAGCTGTTATCCCTAGCTTCTTGCCCAGCCTGGGCCATGCTTCTTGCAAAGGGAGAGGGGGCAGAGCTGTACCCTTCCCTCCAGCCATGCATCTCAGTGTGGTGCACTGAGGGCTGAGCAGTAGCTCCATGGGCATATATGTGTGTGTGCATGGGGTCACAGGCTCACAGGCTGCTAGGGGTTGGAAGGAACCTCTGGAGATCTTTGAGTCCAACCCCTCTGCCAGACCAGAACCATAGAATCTAATGCAGGTCACACAGGAACATATCCAGACAGGGCTGGAAAGTCTCTGGAGAAGGAGACTCGACAACCAGTCTGGGAAGTCTGCAACCCTTGCAGTAAAGGCTTGGTGACCCTAACAGTAAGGAAGTTCTTCCTCATGTTGAGGTGGAACTTCTTGTGCTGTAGTTTATGTCCATTGCCCCTTGTCCTATCACAGGGCACAACTGAGCAGAGCCTGTCCCCTCCCTCTTGACACCCAGCCCTCAGATATTTATAAACGTTTAACAAATCCCCTATCAGTCTTTTCCTCTCCAGACTAACCAGCCCCAGGTCTCTCAGCCCCTCCTCACAGGGCAGTGCTCCAGTCCTTTCATCATCCTGGTAGCTCTCCATTGGACTCTCTCCAGAAGATCCCTGTCCCTCTTAAACTGGGGAACCCAGAACTGGATGCAATTTTCCAGGGTAGAGTAGAGGGGGAGGAGAAGCTCCCTGGATCTGCTGGACACACTCTTCTTAATGCACCCAGGATCCTATTGGCCTTTGTGGCCACAAGGGCACAGTGCTGTCCCATGCAGAACTTGTTGTCCACTGGGACTCCCAGCTCCTTCTCCACAGGGCTGCTCTCCAGCAGTTCACCTCCCAGCCTGTACTGCTGCAGTTTATTCTTCCTTCCCAGACGCAGGACTCTGCACTTACCCTTGTTGAACCTCATTAGGTTCCTCCCTGTCTAAGTCTCTGAATGGCCTCACAGCCTTGAGGTGTCTCAGCCAAGCCTCCCAGTTTGGTATTGTCAGCAAACTTGCTGAGCAGATTCTATCTGTCCTCTCCTCAATGTCATTGATGAAGATGTTGAACAGGACTGGACCCAGCACTGATCCCTGGGGGACTCCAGCTGGACTTCACACCACTGGCCACCACTCTTTGGACTCCCTTGTGTCACCAGTTCCTAATCCATCTCACTGTCTGTTCTTCTATCCCACACCTCCTGAGCTTGCTGACAAAAGCCTTGGTAAGGTCTTCCTGCACCTACCCATTCAGTTAGGACATGATAGGATACTATCAGATTAGTCAAGTAGGATTTCCTCTTGGTGAATTCATGCTGACTACTCCTGATAACCTTCTTCTCTTCCATGTGCCTGGAGATGCTCTCCAGGATGAGCTGCTCCATCATTTTCCCAGGGATGAAGGTTAGGCTGACTGCTCTATAGTTTCCTGGAACCTCTTTCTTGCCCTTTTTTGAAGCCTGGAGTGACATTGGCTTTCCTCTGCTCCTCAGGCACCTTTCCTGTCTGCTACAATCTTGCAAAAATGATGGAGAGTGGTAGAGCGATGACATCAGCCAGTTCCCTCAACACTCTTGGGAAGATGGAGACACACCAGCACCTTACTGGGACAAGGGTGTGGCAGGGGCCAAACCTGGTGTGTGAGGAGATGCCCAGCAGCTGAGAAGGAGCCCAGATGCAGGGATTTGCAGTGATGTGGTTTGCAGCCCTTCTTGTCTTCAGGGGGAGCACAGATGGTCTAGAACATTTCCATCCACATTTAATATGGCCAAAAGGACCTATTTTTCAAAAGAGATTTGATTTATCCAGTTCAGTCAATGAGCTCAGGACACATTAGTAGTTTTGGTCCCCAGATACCTGCAGGTGTCTTCTGTGCCCTTGTGAGTGTCAGGTCCCCCACTCATATACTGCTCCTTCTCCATGTTATGGACACCCCCAATTTCCTTATGTCCCTGGTGTGTGGTCAGGCTAAGGACACGGAAAACCAGGCTGGCAGAAAAAATGCAGGCAAGTATGCACTCTAAAATTTGAAAGACAAAGAACTCTTTCTCCAGGAGAGCTTTGGGTTCAGAGAAAACAGTCCTGCTGCAAGCCCCTGCCAGGGAGGTGTGAACTAGCTTCCGCATGTAAAGAGCAGAGCTCCCTCAGGAAAAGACTTTTGCCGTAATTCCCACCTCGTCCATGTTCTTCTCTCAGGATCTAGTCACTGTTAATTATTGTTTCAGACTCTGCCTGTTTCTCCTGTCTTCTCCCCAGGCAGTTGCTGCGAGGCACTTGAAGGTTAATGGGCCATGTGTTAATTTTTAGCTCTGCATCTCTTTAATGTAGGAGAACCTGGCTGATGGCAAAATAAGCACCTCTAGCCTTTGTGAGCAATTTCTGGCTCCAGTGCTCTTCTAGGTATAATTTAATATTTTTTAAAAATTCAGTTCAGTGTGTGGTGGGTTGAACCCCCCCTCCCAAACACACAATTGCCAGACCAGCTCAGTTAGGAAGCAAATGAAGCTGTATTTACAAGCAAAACTACAATCTAAAATATGAAATGCAATGAAAATGTACAAAATATACAAAATTTACAGGTATTTACAATTTATAAACAGCAGAAGAACCCCCCCCGGACAAACCAGGGGGCTACCAATAGCTTCCCCCTCCCTGCTCCCTTCCCTCCCAATATATGCCAGACAAGAGAAGGAGCAGAGAGTTGCTGTTAGTTATTTAACCACAACAAAAAAAGCATTCAAGGTCAGCAAAGCCAGCAGAAGCCAGAAGTTAGTATCTGCCAGAGTGGGAAGCCAAAAAAGAGAGAAAGTTAGTTTATACAGATTAACTTTATTAGATATCTGTCCAAAAGGATTATTTAGACCTTATGATTATTTTCCTTTTTACATCCTAACAGTAATTTATTTACATTCTACTACTTTCTGTTCAAGATCTGTGGAAAATTTTCTGGGCACAGCCTAAAAGTACCACACAGTGACAGGAAATACCCAGTGACCTGCTGCACAGGGTAGACTCTGACTCTTGCACCCCTGTGACAGGTGCCTGCAGGTAGAGACTGCCTGGAAGGGTAGAAACACTTAGAGCAAATTCGGGTACACCAGCTTCACCTTTGCTCTTGGTGCACAGAAACAGCAGAATATGGATGAATGCTCCAAAAAGGAAACCATTCCTCTGTTCAAATTGTAAACTACACCACTCACCCCCACCTGGGAGGACCTTGTGCTGAAGCTTCCCAGAAAACATGAAACCATACTGAAGGTTGAACCAGTAGTGATAAAGGGTTGGGACAAAATGCCCACACAGATGTGGGGATGGCTCAATACCAGCCTTGCAGCCTAGGGATGACCACACCAGCACTGAGGAACCAGGAAGCTGGAGCTTCAGAAAAGACTTGGTGTGGTAGTTTTAGGCGATGCCTTTAAATTTTTTTCCACAGATCTTCAACAGAAAAGAAGTAAAATGTAAATAAATCACTATTGGGCATAAAAAGGAAAATAAAGACAGTTCTAAACAATCCCATTGTAGAGATACCTACCACAAAGATTTAGTTCCCAGAGCAATTTCTCTCTTTTCTGGCTTCTTTGCTCTGGGAGAGAGACTAACTCACTTCTGCTTGACCTTGGCTGCATTGTTTTGGCTAAGTGTAACTTCTCTGCTCCTTTCTCTTGTCCCTTTTTTTGTACAGGGAGGTAAGGGGGAGGCAGAGAGGGAGAAGCCAGTAGCTTCCACTGGTCCTTGGCCAGGGGGGTTCTTGTGATGTTTATTAATTGTAAATACCGGTAAATGTTGTAAATACTGTGTATTTTGTACATATTCATTGCATTCCATTGTAGATTATAGTTTTGCCTGTAAATACAGCTTTCATTTGCTTCCAACTGAGCTGGTCTGGCACATTTAATGTTGGGGTGGGGGGGTTGGGGGGGCAAATTTCACAGTATCACAACTATCACCCACTATCACAGTATCACCAAGGATGGAAGAGACCTCAAAGATCATCAAGTCCAAGCTGTCACCACAGGCCTCATGACTAGACCATGGCACCAAGTGCCACGTCCAATCCCCTCTTGAATCCCTCCAGGGATGGTGTCTCTACCACTTCCCTGGGCAGCACATTCCAATGGCGAACGACTCTCTCAGTGAAGAACTTTCTCCTCACCTCGAGCCCAAACTTCAACCCACCACACTTAGGATGACCCAGAGGTCTCAGCACTGGCTTGTTCATAATTGCTGGGTAGGTTGTTTGCATGCAGCTGGAGTTCTTTATGACTTTCACATGGGCTATTAGGTGGTGTTGTGGGTGTGTGTGAGCAACGCCAACAGGATGAGCTAAAAGATGCCCTCTGAAGAGCTATTAGATGTTGCAGGTAGGGTTGTTGTTCAGCCCCACTCAGCCTGGAGCTGTGGTGCATGATGGCTCAGTCTGAGCCACAAAGCTCACCTGCACAGGGCAGAAGGGACATTGTTTGTCACAGAAAAAACAGGGGGGTATCACTGGGATTGCAAACTTAGTGACTAGCCTCCTTTGAGAGCAAAATGAGATGATGTCCAACTTGCAGGAGCTTTCACCTCAGCGAGCAGCTAGGCTTTTGCAGGTTGCTGTTTGGGCTTGGCATTTTTAGCTAATTGTGGTGGGTTGAAAATTCCCCCCAACATAAAATTACCAGACCAGCCCAGTTGGAAGGAAATGAAGCTATATTTACACACAAAACTGCAATGTACAATGAAATGCAATGAATATGTACAAAATATACAATATTTACAGGTATTTACAATTTACAAACAGCACAAGAACCCCCCTGGACAAAACCGGGGGGAGCTACTAATAGCTTCCCCTTCCCTGCTCCCTACACCCCTGTACACGAGAGAGGAAAGAGAAGAGCAGAGAATTGTTTGTTACATACTTATCCACAACAAAGCAATGCAGCCAAGGTCAGCAAAGCCAAGCAGAAGCATCAGGCAGAGCAAAGGAAGCAGGTGAAACCCTGGAATGTGTTGTCCAGGGAGGTGGTCGAGGCCCCGTCCCTGGGGGTGTTTAAGAGCAGGCTGGATGAGGCTCTGGCCAGCCTGATCTAGTGTGGGGTGTCCCTGCCCGTGGCAGGGGGTTTGGAACGAGATGATCCTTGTGGTCCCTTCCAACCCTGAATGAAACTATGAAACTATGAAAAAAGAGGAAGTTAGTTTACAGATCTATGTTTTATATCTGTTATCTGTCTGTGCTGGGTTACACCCATCCAGGGGGAAGGGCTGCGAGAGCCCTGCTTCCCCAGGGGACAAAAGAAACCTGATCCAGGTGAACAGAGAGGGGCTTGGTTTCCCCCTCCCAGGAGGAAGGGTCTCCTGCGTCAAAGGTGATCTATTCCACTCCCCCTTCCTGTCCAGCAAGCCTGTGAAAAGGAAGATGCTGAGGCTATTTGCTCTCTTTGCTCCTACCTTGCCTGTTTGAAAGGACCAACAGCCACTGTTAGCCTCCTGGTTCTGCCACGTGGTCAGGCCTGGTCTTCTCCCTGCCGCATCCACGCTTCCCTAAAGGACTGAAATCCACATACACCAAGGGAGATATAAGGCCATCCAAATTTGGTTTTGTATATTTTCCTATCCATCCTTATTCCTTACCCTTGTAAACCCTTCCAGTTACTGCTATATATATATATATATATATATAGTTAAAAAAAAATTACTTCTCTTACTTCCAAACCAACTCCAAATTGTTTTTTTGGTAGATTCACCTCCTTCCTTTTTTTTTTTCCCCACCCCCCTTTTCTCCTTTTCTTTCCCCCTTTTTTTTCCTTATCAGGAAAAAAGAAAGGGGGAGCGGGGAGGAATTCTCGGGTTTCTACCATCTGAGCTCTTAAATTCCAGTTAAGGCTCAAACCACTATACTGCCCCATGGGATTGTTTAGAAGTTATAATTCTTTTTCTTTTCTACATCAAATGGTGATTTATTTACATCCTACCACTTCCTGTTCAAGAATCTGTGGAAAAATTTCAAGGCACAGCCTAAAAACTACCACACTAATTTTGAGGGTGGTTTCAGAAGTGGCAAGCACACACAGGGTGCATGGAGTGACAGGTCTGACTCAGCTGAGGCTTGATCACTCAGACACAAAAGCAAGAGGCCCCTTTGGCAAGGTGCCATGCCCTGGTGTTGCAAGGGAGCAATGATCCTTGTCCCTCCTTCTGCCCTCCCCTGCTCTACCACCCTGAGGACCGCACCTATGCTTTGCAAAACATCCCATCCACAGCCTCATAAGGGCTTGTGCAACAGGATTAGGAGGCTGTTTGCCTGTCCAGTCATCAGAAACCCAAAGAGCTCCCCGAGTCAATCTATGTGAGCCCTAACTATATCTCCTTGAAAACACGTCACATGAAGGGCTCACCAGCTGCACACTTTCCCTTATGACTTTTAACATCTGATGTTTTGACCAGGGCTGCACCATTTCATGGCCATGGCTGTGATCTTGAGCATGCTGGCAGGGCACTGGATTTTCTGTCAGGCTGCACCCACTCAAACCAGAAGAAAGAAGGACCCTGCATAGCTTAATAGAGTGAAGCAGTGCTTATTGCTGCAGTGCTGTAGCTGTTTGGTGCAGAGCATGGATTTTGACCAACAGGACACTCATAGGATCATAGGATGTTAGGGGTTGGAAGTGACCTT
The DNA here is from genome assembly GCF_026170545.1 of Melanerpes formicivorus. Classification (NCBI taxonomy): domain Eukaryota; kingdom Metazoa; phylum Chordata; class Aves; order Piciformes; family Picidae; genus Melanerpes; species Melanerpes formicivorus. Next base: position 176,632 of record NW_027142416.1, on the reverse strand, counting down.
TGAAGATCATCAAGTTCTAGGCTATGCCTTTAAAAAATTTTACTACTTTCTCTTCAAGATCTGTGAAAATTTTTTAAAGGCATAGCCTAGAACTACCACAGTTTCCTTTTTTTCATGCTGACCTGGGGTCTGCAGTACCAGAAGTGACACTGCCAAAGCCTCCTCTAAAGGAGTTCCAAGACATTTCATATATGGTTCCCTGCCAATGACTTACCCAACAGGTAGGGGCAGCAATGTAGCTTTGCTGGGCTGTAATTTGGCAGCCAAATTATATGGAATGCACAGCCCCTGAGGCTGATTTTCTACCCTTGACACCTTGCTCATTGCACAGGTAAAACCTGTAAAGGAAGGCTTTATGCCACACTACTTCTGTGTGAGACGGTTATGTAGTAGTGTTACCTGCATGCAGCAGGAAAAGCAAGAGCCAGGGCTGCTCTTGAAGGCAGGGCAGGGCTTGGCTTGTGCTTTGTGGGTCATCTGGGCACTAGGCAGTGTCCACAAAGAGAAATGCCTTCTGGCATGCTCTCCGAGGCAAGTCCACATGGTTATCTTTGGGTTTGAAGGACTTTCTTCAAAGCAGGTGGCAGGAAAAACACCACCTGTAGCTTGGATGGTCCTGACTTCCTTCTACCCTTCCCTCAGCTCCCTTCCAGGAGTGAAAACTGGGGGAAAACAAGGACTGCCTCTCTCCTTTCATGCCAGCAATACAGCACAAAAGGAGAAGGGGACAAACTTTGGGATTTCACCCAGGACAAGACACGGCAGAGGACCCAGGGCTTGGCATGGGGTTAAGGTGCAGAGACACAGAGGCCACCTCTCCTGCCATGGGGCTGGATGAGGATGGGTGAGCAAGCCCTATCCATTTTTTTGTTCTTCCAGTTGTGGGATTTTAATAATGCATGATTCAGGAAAGTGCTGCTTGCAGCAATTTCTCATAAAATCCACTCCATGTGTGAATGAATAAGGAAGTTTGCCCTTAGCCCTTAATAAGGAACAAGTTTAGTCCCATTTGGATCATTGATTTCAAGTGAGAGTTCAATAACAAAATGTTTCTGACATATTTGCCAGCTCTGTTGTTTACAGACATTATTCGCTGTCACTACATTTTCCATCTGTGTCCTGACTGTGGGAGCAGAGTTGGCAGGTGGAATCTCAGAGAGGGGCATTTCCACTTAGCTGATGGCAGGTGCCTGGCCTCCAGCATGACAAGGTGGTGAAATTAGCTCATAGGAGATATTGGGAGCCCCTGTCCTACCACCAGCCTCTCTTGGGAAAACACAGAGACTGGCAGGAGAAGGATGTGGAGTCATCCACTCCTGTCAGCTCCACTCCATTTCACATTTCAGGGGTCAACACATGTGGTAGGAGGAGCTGTGAGCAAGTTCATGATGGGGTTTGAGATCAAATTTCTCAGTCCAGAGCAGATATATTTCACTGAACTGGGTATCTTTTGACTACATTTTGGGTCCATGCAACTCCCTTAGCTTGTAGAATCTTACTAAACTGGAAGCCCTTCTCTGGTGGAGATCAGTTAATTCTTTAAAAGCTATTTTACAAAGTTCTGCAGTGCATTTTATGCCTTTTTAATTTTTTTGTTATTTATTTTGGAGCAGGAAAACTCCACACCAGATACTCTTTCATCTTCTTGCTTTCCTTCCCTGCTGTTGACAGTGATTCAAACCTACTGATGGCAGAAAAGCTACTCAAGAGCTTAGATTTTGGAAACACAATGCTTAGTCTACTTACACTAGTCCCTTTGGGCCACAGGCTGCTTCTGAAGAGGTGTTTGTGCATCTGGCACTGAGTTTGGCAAGATCTTGCTCTTCAAGAGTGACCATATACGATAAATCAATAAATAGCTCACTCCTTCTGGGCCTCAGTAAGGTGAGAGGCTGCACAAAGTGCCTCTGCAGGGTTCAGGATGCAGGAACCTTTCTGCAAACAAGGTAGAGCAGTCAGGTACCGAAGGCAAGAAGGTAACAGCAAAAGAGATCAAGCACCTAGGACATTTGCTAATAAAACTGTACCTTCGTGCAGCTGGAGAAAAAAAATTGACTGATGCTGGTCCTAGACAGCTGTGAGTGGAGAGAGATATCCCTTTGGGAATTTGCCCCTCCTTAGATCTGTATTTCTGCCTCTGTGCTGTTCAAAAGCACTGCCCTGGGAGCACTTTCAGTTTGTGCCCATCAACTATGAGCAACTAATTGGCAACACCCGATGCTGAGGAGGTCAGGTGGCCTGTGCCAGCTAAAGTTTTGTCCTCCTGTCACAAGCCAGGTCACACAATGGCGACAGCCTAACCTAGGCACAGAGGAAACAGCAAGGCCATGCTCTGGTAGCTGAGAGCAGAAGACAGCTGAGCTGGGTTTTTTATTTAAATTTGTGGTATGCAAATGCAGATGCTGCAGAAGCTGTTCATAGGATCATAGGATGTTAGGGGTTGGAAGAGACCTCTGAAGATCATCAAGTCTAACCCCCCTGCCAGAGCAGGATCTGGGCCTGAGCACAGATCACACAGGAACACACCCAGAATTAACCAGGTTGAAAAAGACCTTTGACATCATAGAGGCTAACCTATCACCCAACACCATCTAATCAACTAAACCATGACATTAAGTGCCTCATCCAGTCTCTTTTTAAACACTTTTAGTGATGGTGACTCCACCACCTCCCTGGGCAGGCCATTCCAATGGCCACCCACCCTTTCTGTGAAGAATTTCTTCCTAACATTCAGCCTAAACCTCCCCTGGTGCAGCCTGAGACTGTGTCCTCTTGTTCTGTCATTGGTTGCCTGGGAGAAGAGACCAACACCCTGATGGCTACAACCTCCTTTCAGGTAGTTGTAGATGGCAATAAGGTCTCCCCTGAGCCTCCTCTTCTCCAGGCTAAACATACCCAGCTCACTCAGCCTCTCCTCATAGGGTTTGTGCTCCAAACCCCTCACCAACTTTGTTGCCCTTCTCTGGACTCGTTCCAGCAAGTCAACATCCTTCCTAAACTGAGGGGCCCAGAACTGGACACAGTACTCAAGGTGTGCCCTAACCAGTGCTGAGTACAGGGGCACAATGACTTCCCTGCTCCTGCTGGCCACACTATTCCTGATCCAGGCCAGGATGCCATTGGCCTTCTTGGCTGTCTGGGCACACTGCTGGCTCATGTTCAGCCTGCCATCAAGCAGTACCCCCAGGTCTCTCTCTACCTGGCTGCTCTCCAGCCACTCTGACCCCAGCCTGTAGCACTGCATGGGGTTGTTGTGGCCAGTGTGTAGAACCCAGCACTTGGATGTGTTAAATCTCATGCCGTTGGACTCTGCCCATCTGTCCAGCCTGTCGAGGTCCCTCTGCAGAGCTCTTCTACCCTCTAACAGATCAACACCTGTCCCCAACTTGGTGTCATCTACAAACAAATATGGTCCTGATCTATAAATATCTCACTGAAGAGGGGAAATTATGTTTTCAGACCAGAAGGCTTCAAATACTACATTTCTGAAGACAAACCACTATACAGAGGCACCTCACAAACCAAAATGTGGCATTCTCATCCTATTTTCTGTGGCAATGATCAAAACAGCGTGCTTGGAGACATTTCTGAGAGCAAGCTTTTCTGTATGTTTACATGGAACATCCTCTGCTCCAGCTTGCACCCAGTGCCCCTTGTCCTATCATTGGGCATCTCTGAGAAGAGCCTGGCTCTGTCCTTCTGACACTCACCCCTCACATCTTCATAAACACAAATGAGGTTACCCCTCAGTCTCCTCTCCAAGCTTAAGAGCCCCAGCCCCCTCAGCTTTTCCTCACAAGGGAGATGTTCTGCTCCCTTAATCATCTTTGTGGTTCTCTGCTGGACTCTCTCAAGCAGTTCCCTGAGGTCCTTCTTGAACTGATGGGGCCAGGGGCCAGAACTGGACGCAAAGCACAGCACCTGCTCAACCATAGCATAGAAAACCTGCCTGCTTTTCTTCTTGCTCTGAAAGGCAGGTGGGGAAACAAGGACTGAGTGGTCTCACCCTCAGTGTTAGCAGTTTTGTGGTGTGTGAGCTACCTCCTTTCACACAACCCTGGTGACCACAGTGAGAGGCTGCAAACAACACCTGCTGACCCAGCCTCACCTTGCAGATCCTTGGAGTCAGCTAACATGTGCCAAGAAGGCCAGTGATATCCTGGGATGGATTCGAAGGGCTTTTGTCAGTAGGTTGAGAGATGTTCTCCTCCCTCTCTACTCTGCCATGGTGAGGCCACATTTAGAATATTGTGTCCAGTTCTGGGCCCCTTGGTTCAAGAAGGACCTCAGGGAACTGCTTGAAAGAGTCCAGTGCAGAACCACAAAGATGATGAAGGGAGTGGAACATGGAGCTGGGGCTCTGTAGAGTGGAGAAGAAGAGACTGAGAGATGACCTCATTCATGGTTATAAATATGTGAAGGGTGAGTGCCAAGAGGATGGAGCCAGGCTCTGCTGGGTGATGCCCAGTGACAGGACAAGGGGCAATGGGTGGAAGCTGAGGAATAGGAAGTTCCATGGAAACAGGAGGGAGAATTATTTCCCTGTGAGGGTGACAGAACACTGGAGCAGGCTGCCCAGGAGAGATTGTGTAGTATCCTTCTCTGGGTAGATTCAGATTGGATGTTAGGAAGAAATTCTTCCCCATGAGGGTGGTGATACACTGGAACAGGTTGCCCAGGGAGGTGTTAGAAGCCTTGTCACTGGAGGTTTTTAAGGCCAGGTTGGATGCGGTTCTGAGCAACCTGTAGTGTGAGGCATCCCTGCCCATGGCAGGGGGGTTGGAACTGGATGATCCTTGAGGTCCCTTCCAATCCTAACAATTCTATGATTCTATGTATTTAGTGACATGCTGTGGGAAAGGCACAACCAGCCAGATGTCTTCAGCCCCACTGGACAGCTATGCCAGCTGAGGGAACAGAGACAGTCAGGTCCTAGGCAGAAGACCTGCACCCCCTGGGCTGGAAAGGCATTCAGTACCTAGGCTGGTTCAAGTGCAGAGGACAAGCTCTGCGGGATGCTGCGGTTTTTTGCAACCCTGGGGCTATCCTGTTTTGGGCTGTGCAGGTCAAATGAGGGAGAGGATAGTATCTCAACTCAGCTTTCCGTGCCCTGGGCACTGCGGCTGCTATGTGAGCACTGAGAGTCATTTCTCCTTCTGCCCCAAAGGCGAATCATTACAAATCATCAGGAGAGAGCAGCAGCTGCTGACACACCGTGGGGCAGGCTGAGAATGCTGGTGTCTTTCCTCCAGAATGGAAGTAGCTCCCCAGAATAAGCCTGCTGTGGTTTGTGACTGATTTCAGTTTTGCAGAAATATACAAAGACTGTCAGACCAGGGAAGGAGTTTGCTTGCTCTGGTATCTAGGCTGCTCTTTGGAGGCAGCAACTGGACCAACCACTCCTCCCCAAGCTCTTTTCTCTCGAGTGCAGCCATCTGGGTCCCTAGCCAGGTGGCAGGGGGGATGTGACCAACCATGCAGTTTCTTTTGTATGTCTGATTTTCACACTCATGCATGATCAGTTTCCTTTCACCTGTGGTCACCTGTAGCCTCATTCAGTCTCATGGCTCATACTCAGTGTTTCATTAAAATTATGCCAATGGATACCACCCCCACCCAACAGCCACCCTCCTTCTCCTCCCCCCACGGTAATCTGAACTCTGGAAACCCATCTGTCTAGTTCTGTTACAACATGATGCTTGTATCATAGAATCATAGAATTGTTAGGGTTGGAAGGGACCTAAAGGATCATCAAGTTCCAATGCCCCAGCCACGGGCAGGGACACCTCACACTACATCAGGTTGCTCAGAGCCACTTCCAGCTTGTCCCAAATCTCCACAAAGATGAGGAAACTGCAGAGGTTTGCTAGCCAGAAAGAGGAGGATTTGTACTTTTTCACCCTGAAAGGGAGAAGCCAGGGTAAGCAATCCTGGAGTAGAGGTGTGCCAAAGACAAGGACAAGCTCTTTCAGGGACAGTGAGTGGCCTTGGCAAACCACTCTGCAGTGAAACCCAAACGCTGGGGCATGGCTCTGCTTTCATCTCAGGACTGCTCACCCATGCATCTTGCCCAAAGGATAGCCCAGAAGCACACACACACACACACATACACCCCATAGCCTCAACTCTGCAAGGTTTATGGTTTTTGCTTTTCATGAGCTCAAGTGAAGCAGTTAGCCTGCAGCCCCCTGAGCCTGTCCTTTCATGGCCAGAGGATATTTTTGGAGGTGGATTAGAGTCTTGGTTGGGTGGGTTGGTTTGTTTGGCTTTTACTTGTCTCACACTGGATCAGATACCAGCTGCTTATCTTTCTAGGAGCAGAGGGTCTGGCAGGGATCACTCCATGCTGATAAACATGGCTTAGCCTGCTTTCCTCTCCCTGGGCAAGTGGCATGTCTGTGTTGGGAGGGCTGTATCCACAGGCCTGGCACGTGCCGAGTAATGACTCTGTTCCAGAGGTCCTGAGGGCAGCACTAAAACCATCAGCACTGGGGCAGTCAGTCAGGAGATGCACCTGCCTCAGTAATCTCTCTCCCCAGCCAGATGTCCCCAAGGACCCTGCTCTCCAGATACATTTATTTTTAGGAGCCACAGTCTAGGATGAGCTTCAGAGGGGTAAAATGAGAATGACTGTGGGTGACTCATTCTCCCTGAGATCCTGACAGGCAGTTTCTGCACCTGTAGCCTCTTCCCCTTTCTGTGGGTGGTGCTACAAAGTGCACTGGGTTGGACCTGAAGCTCCTCTAGCCTTGGGCAGGCAGCTGTGAGCCATGCATCACCCAAACCCCTGGAGCCACTGGTTAGAGGCAGAAGACTGCATGCTGGAGCAGGCAGTTTCTTGCCCTGATGGTGAGGACCCAAACTGGTCAAGAACCCATGCAAAAGGAGCAGCAGCAGCAGAGATTTGGGGCTATACACCCAGCATCAGTCTGGACATCCTTTTAAGGCCTGATGCTGTATCAGCACCATCAGAGCATGACATGTAACAGGCTATGACATCAAAAAATAAGCCAGCTATTTTTTTGAGGGAGCTGGGGCTCTTCAGCTTGGAGAAGAGGAGTCTGAGAGGTGACCTCATTCATGTTTGTAAATATGTCAAGGGTGAGTGCCAAGAGGATGGAGCCAGGCTCTGCTCAGCAATGCCCGATGACAGCACAAGGGACAATGGTGGAAGTTGAGGCATAGGAAGTTCCATAGAAATAGGAGGACTCTTGCAGTCTCTTCCAGCCCCTAACACTCTGTGATTCTGTGTTACAAAGCAGTTGGGCAATAGCAAGTGCACAAGAGTAGTTCTTTGAGGATGAGAGAAAGAGACAAAGAAAAACTGGCAATGGCAAGTACCAGGACAGACGTGGCAACTGCTGCTTTTGCTCAGTTATGATATTATTTTGCATGTGCAGCCTCTCAGAGGCTCTCAGCTGTCAAGGACTACAAGCCCAGCTCACAGGATGAACTGGCTGCAAAAAACAGAGGCTGAAGGCAAAAGTTTGAGAGGAGACTATAAGTGCTCTGAAGGCAGCACAGAAGACACAGTCAGAGGTTTTGTGTTACTGCTTCTGGGCCAGCCTCCTAGCTAAGTGATGAGCTGCTGAGTACCTCCATCTGGACATTCAATCTGTATCCACTGGACAGTTCCTCAGCAGCCAGTTAAAGACTGTCTCAGTTAGAATCAAAATTGCTGGTGAACAGCTTCCTGAGCCAGAGTTATCAATGCTAACATCCAATCTTAATCTACCCATTTCTAGTTTTGTTCTATTCCCCCTAGTCCTATCACCACCTCACACCCTAAAAAGTTTCTCCACAGCTTTCTTGCAGCCCCCTTCAGATACTGGAAGGCCACAAGAAGGTCTTCTCAGAGCCTTCTTTTCTCCAGAATGAACAGCCCCAACTCGCTCAGCCTGTGCCCATAGCAGAGGAGCTCCATCATCCCCATGGCCCCTCTCTGGACACAGTCCAGCACCTCCAGATCCTTCCTGTAACAGAGGCTCCAGAAGTGGACACAATGCTCCAGATGGGGTTTCACCAGAGTGGAGTAGAGGGGGAGAATCATCTCCCTCGCCCTGGTGGCTATGCTTCTCTTGATGCAGCCCAGGCTCTGATTGGCTTTCTGGTCTGCAAGTGCACACTGGTGGCTCATCTCCCCACCTCTGACACCAGGTTCTTCTCCCAAACCCTGACTCTGTGCAGGAGGGGTAACTATTCATTGAGACTGAGAGCTCTGGGCCACGGAGTCAGTTTAGCCTGCTATTGCAGGGGTGTGTAGATAGATAGATAGATAGATAGAGAGAGAGAGAGAGAGAGAGAGAAAGAGAAAGATAGATAGATGATAGAAAGATAGAAAGATAGATGTTAGATAGATAGAAAGATAGATGTGTGCATATATACATACAAGCACACACATGCACTATTGCTGTATGTGTTCCACAGTGAGCAGAGGAGCTTGTGCCCAGAGGCTGGAGGCTTTATGCACACATGCTGCTTGCACAGGTCCCAGCAGACCCAGATGGGGGCCAGTACTCTGTTGTGCAAGCAACAGGGTGTTCTTGTGGTGCAAAGCTGCAGCACAGAGCCCTGGGGCAGCCTTTCCCTGGTGCCATGGCCAGCAGGATGGGCCCCAGTGGGCAGCTGCCTCTGAGGAAGCCCACAGCCCTGCATGGCCCCTCTCCCATTGCCCTCACAGGTCTCTTCAGAGCCTTCTCTTCTCCAGACTGAACAGCCCAGGGAGAGCCGGTTGTCACCTGCTTGTTGTGCCCAGTGGCCAAAGTGTTTGAGTCCTCTGGTTAATTTAGCAGTGCCCAGTCAAAGTGCAGCTGCACAGTGAGCCATCCAAGCTGCCTTGGACCTGCTGAGGCGTCCCAGGACGACCACACTGCCCATGAGTAAGCCTGAGCTGGCAGCTGCAGGCGGCTGGCTGCCTGCCGGAGCACAGCACGTCCTGCTCCTCTGCCAGGCCCTGCAGCTCACTCTGGCAGCCAATTCTTCAGCAAAGCTGAGGTGACACAGCAGAAAGAGCAGTTTCACTGATGCCCTTCCCTCTCTTGAAGGCATGTGTGATATGAAAGAAGCAGCAGTTTGGAGGTTCAGCTGTGGGGATGGATGCTCCAGAGTGCTGTTGTGAGCACTGCTCAGGCAGGACTGGTGGGCAGAGGTCTCATGGAGCTTGCCTGATGCACACCAACCACCAGGTCATTGCTAGGGGAGGTAAATGAATTAGGAGCACCCATGGACCAGGCACCCCCAAGCTGTGCAGCAATTTCTGCCTGGGGCCTAATTCTTGTGATATCACTGTAGCTCTAATTAGCAAACAGCCCTCAAGTCCACACTTCAGTGGATTCACTCATGTTCAGGAGAAGTTGTCTCTGGGAATGGATGCATTTATTATGGGCAGAGCTTAAAGCTGATGCCAGAACAGAGTAGGACATGCTTGTTACCATGTACAAAGAACAGGGAAATTAAGGGGTTTGCTGCAAGAGACTGCAATGTGAGAACAGCCCTGAAGAACAGGACTTGTGGGTGTGTGGTGGGTTTGGAAGGGGTAAGGCTGAGAAGCCTCCTCCCTTCCCCCTTGTAAAGTAAAGTGGAAAAAAAAATTGAAGGGAAAGGAAAAAAAAACTCGCAAGCTGAATTAGCAAAGCAGTGGAGCTATATTTACAAAGCAATGTAGAGAATGCAGGGGATTATTTACAAATTTACAATATCTACAATATATACAAAGATATACAACAGAGTAACACAGAAATGAGAGTAATCCCTCTCGGCAGAGAGGGGTCCCCCACCTCCGCTCTCCCCTCTCTCCCCCCCTTCCCCCAGAATGGGATAGAAAGAGAAAGGAAAGAGAGGAAAAAAAAGGTTAGAAGCAGTTCGTGTTAATTGGAAGGGAGTTAGTATACAGGCCTGGTGTCTGGTTTTCAAGGCCGAGGCCTTGGCAGAAAACCCAGCACAGGCAAAGCTGCTGCACGAAGCAAAGACGGAAGCAAGACTGACTGAGAAGTGCTGGAAATGTCCAGTATAGTCCCAGCTCAGAAGTGCTTCCTCCCACTCGTCCAATGAAATTAGTTTAGACTAATCCTTCCGTTTACCAACTTCCGTCCACCATATTCCCTTTCTTAAGGGGGCAACGTCAACCGGCCACATGGGTGCTGGTGGATGAGAAGCTCAACATGAGCCACCAGTATGCACTTGCAGACCAGAAAGCCAAACAGAGACTGGGCTGCATCAAGAGAAGCATAGCCACCAGGGCAAGGGAGGTGATTCTCCCCCTCTACTCCACTCTGGTGACACCCCACCTGGAGCACTGTGTCCAGTTCTGGAGCCCCTGTTACAAGAAGAATCTGGAGGTGCTGGAACGTGTCCAGAGAAGAGCCATGGGGATGATCAGAGGGCTGGAGCTCCTCTGCTATGGAGACAGACTGAGAGAGTTGGGGCTGTTCAGTCTGGGGAAGAGAAGGCTCTGAGGAGACCTAATTGTGGCCTTCCAGTATCTGAAGGGGGCCTATGAGAAAGCTGGGGAGGGACTTTTTAGGGTGTGAGGTAATGATAGGACTACGGGGAATAGAACAAAACTAGAAATGGGTAGATTAAGATTGGATGTTAGGATGAAATTCTTCCCCATGATGGTGATGAGACACTGGAACAGGTTGCCCAGGGAGGTGGTGGAAATCTCATCCCTGGAGAGTTTGAAGGGCAGTCTGGATGTGGCTGTGAGCAACCTGATGTAGTGTGAGGTGTGCCTGCCCATGGCAGGGAGGTTGGAACTGGATGATCCTTGAAGTCCCTTCTAACCCTGACAATTCTGTGATTCTATGGATCTGCATCTTCTCCTCTTGTTTGATGTGACATATTACAAAAACTCAGTCTCTGCATCTTGTCAGTCTGGTGCCTGCCCACAGGTGAGGCAGGCAAAGCTTCCTCCTGCTTTTCAGGAATATCTCTTGTCACAGGCTTCACACTGCTCATGCTTCATTATTCCTGCCTCTGTCTCACACTCAGCTGAAAATGGACAGTGAGATTTACTTCTCCCAGTTTGTTTTATTCATTATTTTCTGTTTATTCAACATGGGCAATATTTTTCATCATATAGTGCTTTTGTAAAGGCAAACAGAAAATCTTGACTGTGATTCATTCATGCAGAGACAATTTTATTTGGGAGTCTTCATTTACTTGTTGAGAAAAAACGTTAAATGAAAACCAAAAGGGAAAGAATCAAATCTGAGAATAAAACAGTTTTCAGAGGCTTTCTCCTCCCTCAGACTGTCCTTCCCATTTGCTGCTTTGCTCTAATGACACCAGCAGGTTTGTGCTAGTGTAAGTGAGCTATTAATTGGCCTTGACGATTTATTTTCCTCTGGAAAAATCCATGCCTGGCCTTGTGCCAAAAAGGAAGGGATACATCTCTCTTAGGCACTTGGAAAGGGCCTGTGTTGATTACACCTAATACCAGGCATCAAGCATGCAGCTAGGAGGTTGGGGAAAGAAAGGGACACCACAAGGAATGATTCAGCTCTGTGGGACAAAGCCACCCTTCAGAGGCATCTCTCTCATCCCAGCTGCTCTTGGAGAAACCAAGGACAAACCGGACATGGTACAGACTTCTTGAAACTCCTTAAGCAGCAATGTTTAGTAGGAGTCAAGGTGTGGTGGGTTGAAATCCACCCCCAACATTAAATTTGCCAGACCAGCTCAGCTGGTCAGCAAAACTACAATCTACAATGGAATGCAATTAGAATAGAATAGAATAGAATAGAATAGAATAGAATAGAATAGAATAGAATAGAATAGAATAGAATAGAATAGAATAGAATAGAATAGAATAGACCAGACCAGGTTGGAAGAGACCTTCAAGATCATCGTGTCCAACCTATCATCCAACACCACCTAATCAACTAAACCATGCAACCAAGCACCCTATCAAGTCTCCTCCTGAACACCTCCAGTGATGGCGACTCCACCACCTCCCCAGGCAGCCCATTCCAAAGGGCAATCACTCTCTCTGTGTAGAACTTCTTCCTAACCTCCAGCCTAAACCTCCCCATGCGCAATAATATTTACGGGTATTTACAGTTAATAAACAGCACAAGGATCCCTCTGGCCAAGGACCAGGGGAAGCTACTAGCTTCTCCCTTCCTGCCTCCCCTCTTACCCCCTTGTACGTAAAGGGGGACAAGAGAAAGGAGCATATAAGCTAGATATAGCCAAAACAATTCAGCCAAGGTCAAGCAAAAACAAGTTAGTATCTCTCCCAGAGCAAAGAAGCCAGAAGAGAGAGAAATTATTCTGGGAACTCAATCTTATGATAGATATCTCTCCAATGGGATTGTTTAGAATTATCTTAACTTTCCTTTTTACACCCAATAGTGATTTATTTACATTTTACTAGCTTTCTGCTCAAGTTCTGTGAAAATTTTTTAAAGGCATAGCTTAAAACTGCCACACAAGGTATGCTGAAAAAATCTTCAGAGAGAGGCTAAAGGGGCAGGCTGGGGAGAATACAGGCCTTTGAAATTCCAGCTTTGTACAAGGCATAATTATCGCTGCAAACTGGAAGACCATAATTTCCATGGTGTGGCAGAAGCTGACCTGCCAATTTCAAAGCTTTGGGTAGTGGCAAGAATGTGTGAGACTGGTAAAGGTTTGCTTCAGCGTCTGTGGGAGGAGACTAGGCTGCAGGGTCAGGCAGGAGAGGGATCCAGCAGTAGGTTGCGCAGAGGGAGACAGAAACATTAGGTGGAGAGCTGGGTGGGAATGCGAGGCACAGCTAGGCTTCTGACATCAGCCATCAAAAACACAGCTGGAATCCACTTTCCATTTATTATACCATTCACACACACTGGAGGAGGCTCCAATCCTTACTCCAAGCTTAACCAGAGCAACTAACCTATCTTCCTGCGTTTCTAATGTCAGCGGGGTCTGAGGCATGGCAACAAATGAAATGCCCACCATGCCAGCTGCTTTCCCATCAGCCCAACTGGTGAAACACAGGGGAAATTAGTGTCAGTGTTTGGCTGGAGCCAGCTGTGCCACTAAGAACCTGTGCCTGGGTTGCCAACCTAACTCCTCCCTCAGGCCCAGCTTCTGAAGGCAGCCAAGTCTAGAGGAGGTTTTCAACCTATGGCACTGTCTTTGGTGGGGCATACAGACACAGGATTATCAGCAGCTTCCCTCACAAGAGGTGGAAACATTTTTTCCCTAATTGTTTACCCAAAACAAACAAGCAAAAAGGTTAAAAAAAAGATGGCTTTAGGGTTTTCCAAAGACAAAGCTGCTACACTGGATATCTCAAGCACAAAACCACAGGTGGGGAGTAGGTGCCCTTTTCATTTGTGCTAGCATCACAGCAGCTAGCAGGTTAAAATGCTACAATAAATAAGGCAAATCTATTTTGATAGATCTCTAATATCTGTTACCAATGTACCTCTTTTTTTTTTTTTTCCTGCAGTAAAGAAAAAGCAAGAGAGAAGAAATATTTCCAGCAGTAAGTTGCTTTATGTGCTTCGGCTGAGGAAAGAAAGGCCTCGTTTGTACCCTGCTGGTTAGTAACAGCTCTGTTTCTAGGGCTCTGACTCACTCAGAGCTCAGCAGCCATGCACACTGTTTACTGAGCTGCCACAGAATGGTGGTGCAAGGCTTAGGGATAACATCTGAGGCTTTGTAGTGCAGCAGGCAGCAGATGCCTGCTGCGGTTGCTTTCCATCTGAAGCAAATCGAAGGTACACAACAAAACTCAAGGGGTGATGTTGCAAATCTGCTCCATGGAGGCATTGGATTATTTCTATAAGGGAACAACCATCAGCAAACAAGTACTTTCTCCTGTTCACAGCTACTGAAGGGGCAGCTGGACCAACTTCACCTTTTCCAGAAGCATGACATGAGGAAAAGACTGGGCTGAAGCCATGCACACAGGCAGGCTTCAGTACCAGGTTGTGCTCGAACAAGCTGGCTGGGGAGAACAAAAGGAGGTGGTAATTAGGGAAAGGGCCAGTTCTGAGGATACAGTGTGTAATATTTTAAGACTGCAAGTAGGAGTGCTATTGTTGGAACATTCACATTAGCTCTGTGGGGAAGGACAGTAATTCCTGCTCAAGCTACCACATTGCTCCATGGCAATGCAGCAAAACACAGGCTTGCAGTATGCATCTGGAGAGCTGGTGATATGCCAATCATTTAAAAGTTATTCAGCTCAGCACCTTACCTGATAATTCTTGGATATTTGAAGCTTGCTGCTACTTTGCTGGTGCTGCAGGAGTACAGATAGCAAGGTGTGAAGGCAGTTGCAGCACTTGTGTGCCACATGACTTAATGCTTGCAAACAAACATTTGCCTAGTGTTGCATTCCTCCACGGGGGTTTAGAGCCACTGCCATCCCCTCAGCAGCCTGGAGCCCCTCCAGCAGCTGCTGCACAGGTCTGCTTTCTTTCACCAATAACATGCAGGACACAGTCACCTTGCTTAGGAGCACTGCTCTGCTCTGGTTTCCACTGCCGCCCAGGACATTCAGGGCATTGATTCCTACGAGGCTTGAGGAACTGGGGATCCTGCAAACCAGCAACCGGGATCTGTTTTAAAAGAAAACAATCTGAAAATGATCAACTGCTAATAAATACCATGGCCTTGAAGGGCTGCTCACAGTGAAAAAATGCCACCTTTTGGAACGGGCTGGAAGGGATTTGCAACACTGACAGCCAAACACAAGCCATGGCTTTGGGATGGGCTTTCTAAAGGACTCCTGTGAGCAAAGAACAGCCTTCTATACAGAACACAGCTTCCTTTTCAGATACAGCTTTTAATACTTGGGACCTTTTATATTTTTTTCCACCAGCCTTTTACTTTTTTTCCCCAGATATTATTCAATATTTTCATCAGTGTTAACTAAACCCAGGGAGCATTTGCAATTTTAGTCTGAATTAAGCCTTTATTCCCCACTGACTGGACAAGGGGAAACATAATCCCCATGTCCAACAACGGTATGAAGGGCGATCCAGGGAACTATAGGCCACTCAGCCTCACCTCTGTGGGATTTTTTACGGTGTCAGGTAGTGATAGGACTGGTGGGGGTTGGGGGTGGTGTGGGGTTGGGGGTGGTGGAGCAAAACTAGAAGTAGGTAGATTCAGATTGGATGTCAGGAATGGTGAGACACTGGAACAGGTTGCCCAGGGAGGTGGTAGAAGCCTCATCCCTGGAGATTTTGAAGGCCAGGCTGTATGTGGCTCTGGACAACCTGATGTAGTGTGAGGTGTCCCTGCCCATTGCAGGGGGTTTGGAACTGGATGACTCTTGAGGTCCTTTCCAAACCTAATAATTCTATGATTCTATGTTCTCCAGGCCATGGTGAATTCTGTGGTGGCAAGACTGGAAGTGGGCCGTATAATTCATGAATTGCTAATCTCAGTCACTCACATTTTCTGGGAAGCACAACACTATACACCTTTGCACCTGGCAAAACACAGGTTTAGAGAACTTTGAAGCTATTTTTCTGATTAGGAGTCTTTAGAATATTCCCTAAAAAGAAAAAAAAATAATAAAAGGGCAAGACAATTCAGACACCAGGTATAAGTGTGATTCATCCGCTGTGGTGGAAATCAGACCCTTGAGTTGAGAGGCTAATTAAGCTAATTAGATCTAGAGCCTGAAAGGGAACTATGCAGACATTTCTTTAAATCTCATTTTTACATACGTAATCTGGACCAACTCCACTGGTATTTTCTGGCCTTACATCCAAGTAATTGAAACCACTGCTGAGCTCTTCTGAGCTCTCAATATCAGCCAAAGGCATTGAAGTACAACAATTACCAGCTAGGCTGTGTTTTTCCTTTGTAACTTCTAGATGAACTTAGTATGACCGTACTCTTCTTTCCAAAGGTACTTTGCCATTCTGATGGATTACTTCTGAAAAACAAAATAAAATAATAATAATAATAAAAAAGAAGCTTGATTAATTAAGAGCACCATCATCAATTTAAAGAGGTGCCAAATTTTACAACATTAGCAAATGAAGAGAGCAGAAGTGTCAACCACTGCCTCTTCCAGGAGACCCCTGGAATATTACATCCAGTTTTGGGCTCCCCAGTTCAAGAGGAACAAGGATCTGCTGGAGAGAGTCCAATGGAGAGCTACCAGGATGATTAAGGGACTGGAGCACTGCCCTATGAGGAGAGGCTGAGAGCCCTGGGGCTGTTTAGTCTGGAGAAGGCTGAGAAGGGATTTAATGAATGTCTATAAATATCTGAGGGCTAGTTGTCAAGAGGGAGGGGACAGGCTCTGCACAGTTGCACCTTGTGATAGGACAAGGGGCAATGGATAGAAACTACAGCACAGGAGGTTCCACCTCAACAGTGGGAGGAACTTCTTCGCTATGAGGGTCACAGAGCATTAGAACAGGCTGCCCAGGGAGGTTGTGGAGTCTCCTTCTCTGGAGACTTTCAAGCCCCATCTGGATGTGTTCCTGTGTGACCTGTGCTAGATTCTATGGTCCTGCTCTGGCAAGGGGGTTGGACTTGATGATCTTTGGAGGTCCCTTCCAACCCCTAACATCTTATGATACTATGATCCTTTGATTATCTTTAATCTGTGGCTTTCCTATGGAAGCAACTTTCTCTTCTGCTGTTTCTGACCTCTCCTTGTGATTGTCAACTGCCCTGAGACCACTGTTTAGTAATGAAAAGAAAAAACAACCAACCAACCAAACAAACAAAAAAACCCCACCCCCCAAATCCCAAAACCAAACCGAAGCAAACCCAAACAAAACAGAAAAACAAAAAAAACCAACCCACAAATGCTGTATACAAGCCAAGTAGAAAAGTGGACAAAGTCAGTATGGAACACTACTTATCTAGACACAGATATGGATATTGACAGTGTGCATTTACGTGCAGTTGTCTGCTCTGCAGTCACCAGGACAAGCCTTCCTTAGCTTCTATTTAGTAGGGAGCATTTGGTAGATTTCTGACTGTGTGACATGCTCTTCTCCCTCTCACCCCACCCCATCAGCTGCGGGACCTGTAGAAAGAGCTGTGCCAGTCTGTCTTACAGGGAACTGAAAGGCAGCCTGCCTAGACAGCTATGAAACACAGAGCCCAGCAGCCTACCTCTCTCTTACTGCATAATTGTCAAGAGAAAGAGAGAGAGCTCATGGCTCTCTCTGACCCAGCTGGCCTAAGGCAAATCCAGAGAGCATAATGTGCTCTTGTGGCCAGGAAGGCCAATGGTATCCTGAGTTGTATTAGAAGGGCTCTGGTCAGTAGGTTGAGAGAGGTTCTTCTCCCTCTCTACTCTGCCCTGGTGAGGCCACATCTGGAATATTTTGTCCAGTTCCAGGCCCTTCAGTTCAGGAAGGACCTCAGGGAACTGCTTGAAAGAGTCCAGTACAGAACCATGAAAATGATTAAAGGAGTGGAACATCTTCCTTATAAGGAGAGAATGAGAGAGCTGGGGCTCTGTAACTTGGAGAGAAGGAGACTAAGAGGTGATCTCATTCATGTTTACAAATACGTAAAGGGCCAGTGCCAAGAGGATGGAGCAGGCTCTGCTCAGTGATGCCCAATGTCAGCACAAGGGCAAATGGTGGAAGTTGAGGCATAGGAAGTTCCATGGAAACAGGAGGAAGAATTATTTCCCTGCGTGGCTGCCCAGGGGAGGTGTGGAGTCTTCCTCTCTGAAGATATTCAAGACCTGTCTGGATGTGTTCCTGTGTGACCTGCTCTACGTGATACTGCTCTGGCAGGGAAGTTGGACTGGATGATCTCTCAAGGTCCCTTTCAGCTCCTAATATTCTGTGATTCTGTGATATCCTCACACCTAAAATCTAGAGAGAAGCAGAGATTAAAAGGCCTTTAAATTCACCCCCTCTCCATCACCAAAACTACCATATTATTCCATAATTTGGAGCTAGTTTTCCTCTGAACCTCAAAGAACTAAGGGAACCAGGATCAAGAAGCAGCCTGGAGGACACCTGCTGTATCCAGCAGGAGCAGGGAGGGGATTGTCCCCTTGTACTCAGCTCTGGTGAGGCAGCACCTTGGGTATTGTGTCCAGTTTTGGGCAACTTAGTACAGGAGAGATGTGGAGGTGCTGGAGCCAGTGCAAAGGAGGGCAATGAAGATGTGAAGGGCCTGGAGAATAAATCTGATGAAGAGGGACTGAGGGAGCTGGGAATGGTTAGTTTTGAAAAGAGGAGGCTGAGGGGAGACTTCATTGCTCTCTACAACTACCTGAAAGGACATTGTAGAGAGATTTGTGCTGGTCTCTTCTCACAGGTGATAGAACAAGAGATAGATAGGACAGTGATAGAACAGTGATACAACAAGAGGGAATGGCCTCAAGCTGCCACTGAGTAGGTTTAGACTGGAATTAGGAAAAAAAATTCCCAGCAAGAGTGGTCAGGCATTGGAATGTGCTGCCCAGGGATGTGATGGAGTCACCAACCCTGGATGTGTTTAAAGGTGGTTTGGATGTGGTTCTTGGGGATATGGTTTAGGGGTGAACCTTGTAGAGTAAGGTTTTGGGTTGGACTTGGTGACCCTGAGGGTCTTTTCCAACCTGAATGTTTCTATGATTTTGTAAATAAACATCGAATACTCTACACATTCAAAGTGCAAGAATTGCTATAGAGAAATATCCTATGAATTAGGAATTACACAGCTGTCTCCCAAGCAACCCAAAGCATTTCTTTTAACCACCCCCACACAAGAAAAAGAAAAGAAAAGAAAAGAGAAGAAAAGAAAAGAGAAGAAAAGAAAAGAGAAGAAAAGAAAAGAGAAGAAAAGAAAAGAGAAGAAAAGAAAAGAGAAGAAAAGAAAAGAGAAGAGAAGAGAAGAGAAGAGAAGAGAAGAGAAGAGAAGAGAAGAGAAGAGAAGAGAAGAGAAGAGAAGAGAAGAGAAGAGAAGAAAAGAAAAGAAAAGAAAAGAAAAGAAAAGAAAAGAAAAGAAAAGAAAAGAGAAAAGAAAAGAAAAGAAAAGAAAAGAAAAGAAAAGAAAAGAAAAGAAAAGAAAAGAAAAGAAAAGAAAAGAAAAGAAAAGAAAAGAAAAGAAAAGGAAAAGAAAAGAGAAAAGAAGAAAAAGCATACATTGGGGCTGATGCATTGACATTGAAAAGTTATGTGGATTAGGATGTGTCTTATTTTGACCTAGAGGCTTGGGTGGGACCTGCCATTAAGTGTAAACACAGAGGTTCTAGCCTTTTTTTAAATGGAGAAAGATAACAGAATTCTATTGATAGATGAGAAATACATAGGTGTTGGGTTATTATTTTAATGGCAGTAATAAGCCTTCCAAAATGTAGACTGTTTCAGGGAGATTGCTGATGTTTGGCAGTCAAAGGAGTATCACAAGACATTTTTACCTGTACTGGTGACAGGTAAAACAAAAGCATGTCCTGGAATTAAGTGACATGCATTAACCATCAGATGGGCTCTGTGTGTTTTGTTCTAATACCATCACCCAGTAGTACATGGACAGTCTGCTGCACACGTAGCTCTCACTCCTAGCAAACCAAATGACGCACTGAAACACAATTTGGCACATGTTGCTCCCTTGAAAATTAGACCTGGACTTGGATTAAGAAGCTGATAAATCAAAAATATGGCTGCATGAGCAGCAGACAGCTTCCTGTGCAGAAGTTTTCCAGCATATCACAGAACCACAGAACAGATCTGGTTGGAAGAGACCTCCAAACTTATCTAGTCCAACCCTTGACCCAGCACTGAAGGGTCAACACTAAACTATGTCCCTAAGCACCAGTTCTACAGGCTGCTTGAAAACACACAGGGATGGTGAGGACAGCACTGCCCTGGGCAGACCATTCCAGTGTTTAAGAACCCTTCTAGTGCAGAAATATTTCCTATTGTAACTATTTCCTCTGGTCCTATCATATGTCAGCAAGGAGAAGAGGCTGTCCCCTCCTTGCTCCAACCTCCTTTCAGGTAGTTGCAGAGAGCAATGAGGTCAGCCTCCTCTTCTCCAGGCTGAACACCCCCATCTCTCTCCTTGTAGCCCAGGTGCTCCAGGCCCTTCTCCAGCCTTGTTGCCCTTCTCTGGATGTGCTCCATTGCTTTTAGGAAACAGAGGATAACAGACTGTACCCCAAGACTCATAGTCCACTGGCTATGAGTAAAGTCATATGATTGAACTGGACACCATTATGCCACAAGCATGCTGTAGTGGAACTCTGGGCACTCATGCAGGCTGAGGAAATGAAGTTTCGTGGCCACTAAAATGCTGTTTAATGCCCTTGAGGCCAGTTTCCCACTGATCAGCTCTCCTAACGTAATGGCTGTAAGCAGAACTCTGATTTAGATTAAAAAAGGATGAAACCTGCTGCTGAAGGTATTTCTGTGGGTGGTGATGGGCTCAGCCAGGCTCACACTGCAGGCAAACTGCTGTGCTGTGCCATCAACTGTCAGGTTGGACATGTGGACCAACTCAGCCTTCACAAGGGATTTTTGGACTGAAGTCAGTACTGCTAGGCTATGGTAATGTGGTGGGTTAAAAATTCTCCCCAACAATAAATTTGCCAGCCCAGCCCAGTTGGAAGCAAATGCAGCTGTATGTACATGCAAAAGTACAATCTACAATGAAATGCAATGAATATGTACAAAATATACAATATTTACAACATTTACAGATATTTACAATTTATAAAGAACACAAGAATGTCCCTGGACAAACCAGGGGAGCCAGCAACAGCTTCCTCTTCCCTGCTGTATTCCCTCTACCCTCCTGTACACAAGGGACAAGAGAAAGAGCAGGGAGTCGTTTGTTACATTCCCTACAACTAAGCAATGCAGCCAAGGTCAGCAGAAACCAGCAGAAGCATCAGCCAGGGTGGAGGAAGTGAAAAGAGAGAAAGTTAGTTTACAGATCTAAGTTTTATGTCTGTTATCTGTCCAATGGGATTGCTTAGAATTTATCATTATTTTCCTTTTCACACCCAATGGTTATTTATTTACATTCTACTATTTTCTGTTCAAGACCTGTGGAAGATTTTCTAGGCACAGCCTGAAACTACCACAGCCAGATATTCTGGATACCACTTGTTCCAAACTGCTAGGAGTTCAAGTCACACGTGATGGCTCAGGGGAACACAGAAACATGGATAGGGCTCCACCAGGTGAAAGGGATGGACCGGTTCAGACCATACCATTTCAAGCATTCCAGCATACTGCATGCAGAAATGCTTAGCAAAAGAGGGAGTTTTTCTTGGAGGGGAAGGGACACAGGAAATGGTGTCTGGCTCCTCATTAACATCTCAGTTTTCTACAGCAGTCATGTCTGAGATCCTGGTAGAAGCAATTTTCACCACTTTCATAAAAAGATAATTGAGAAACTGAGAGGATGTCCAATACAGTGCATTTATTATTTTTTTTTTTCAACACACAATGACTGCATCTGCATCCATCTTCAGACTCTGAGATTTAAAGCATGGCCCAAGACCTTTATGAATATGAAGCCCACGACTATCCTATGACGAAAAATTAATCACCTGGGCATTAAGTAACTTACTGCAGGCTTTGCAGTAAATCAGTGCTAGCAGAGATAAAACCCTGGGGTCTTAACCTCCACGTCCTCCTCCAGCTGATGTCTTTACCCCATGATATTTAACAGCTATTCCTGCAGAAGACCAACTGCTTGCTACTTATTTGTACAAGAATGTAGGTTGCCTATACCACCAGCAGCTAACTATATGATGATACTGTTCAGCTACAGTATCATCCTGGAGATTTCTGGTAAATGAGGAACATTGCAGGACAACCCAGTTCTCATCAGTTCCTAAGACATTCATCCTGTGTTGTATCTTACTGTGAAAAGTTTGAAAAGTTATTTAAATTTAACATTAACATCTGCTGTTCTCTATTGAATTATTCAACGAGTCTTACATTAAAATATTCTTTAATAGGGTGATTAAAATATATGTGAACAGGGAAGTGCTAAGCCAAAAGACATTCTGCCTTGGTCATCTTCTGCTCCCAAGTAATAGGTAATTAACTTTAGTGGTCTATCAATTCAGTCTCTTTTTTCTCTCTTGTATGTGTTTGAATTACAGGTTTGGGAGTTGAATATTCAGAAGTAGAGAGGGGCTGTTTTCAGTGGAGACAGAGTTTAACAAAATCTCATGGCAGCTCTCAACCATGAGGGGGGAAAAAATCAACAAACAAATAATGTCCAGTGTCACATTACACATCAAAACAGTCAAAACAGTGCAAGGGAGGAAAATTAGTGAAGGAAAATGCAGGTCACATTATGGAAACTGAAGAAAGGTACACACACAGATGAGGGTGGTTTAAAATGCAAGTGGAACAAATTTATTCCAAGCTCAGAACAAGAACGTTTAGAATCTCCCTGTGACAAGGGCAATAACATCAGGAGCTGTAAAGGCAGCATTTCAAGGCGGCAGCATTTCAAGGCAGCAGCATTTGTTCTACCTTCTGATGTGAACGCCCACTCCTTCTGACAACAGGAACCCAGAGGGGATAACGGTGGGAAATTTATTTCTCTGCATTTTGGTGTAGATTCAGACTTTGTTATAAACCTGAGCAGTGCAAAATGTAAAGGTGAAATTGTTAAAAAGCTGTGCAGTTTGTGAGATACAAAACACAGCCTGCAGATGCTGCTGGTTTGGGACCCAATCTTAATATCACACAGACGTTGTTATAAAACTCCAGGAGACAAAAGTCACTGTTTCTCCTCAATAGATTGAAGAGATCCCCAGAGATGTTTGCCATATTCTTAGTATAATTTGATTGCCATATTCTTAGTATAACTTGATCTTTGCAGTTAAAGTGTCACAGCCAAAGCTGGGCAGTTACTGAGTCAATTAAAAGTGTTTGGGTTTTTTTTAATCAGGTGTTAGTCATATTTACAAAACCCCCTCTAGGCACCACAGAAGGAATGGTTAAAACTCAAATATGCTAACAGCAACAGAGCAATCCGTGAGCTTGGTCATATATTTCAACCATCTTTTTTCCCCCTTCTGCTTGTCTTTTCTTTCCTTTCCAATTGTTTTTTTTTTCCAGCAGGGAAACCTAAGAATTTTTAATTAGCAAATAACTGGTATTGATCATCCTCTGCTCCAAAGTACTAGGCAATTAACTTCACTAGTCTGGTATCCTGCAAATTCAAAGATCTTTTGCTTATAAGCACTTAAATATGTTTGAATGAGGGTTTGGGGTTTGAATATGGAGAAGTAGAAATCTGTTGTTTTCAGTGGGGATAGATTATTTTTTGTGTGTGGACATGAGTGCTAGCTGTTAAACAAACAAGATGCTAGAGGACACAGTCTCAAGCTGTGCCAGGGGAGGTTTAGGCTGGATGTTAGGAAGAAATTCTTCATAGAGAGAGTGATTGGCCATTGAAATGGGCTGCCTGGGGAGGTAGGGGAGTCGCCATCATTGGGGGTGTTTAGGAGGAGACTTGATGGGGTGCTTGATGCCATGGTTTAGTTGATTAGGTGGTGTTGGATGATAGGTTGGACGCGATGATCTTGAAGGTCTCTTCCAACCTATTCTATTCTATGCTATGCTATGCTATAAGATATTGGCACTGAGATGCTGGACACCTATGATTTTTGTTTCTCTTGATAAGTGTTTCTCTTGAAACTTTTCAGTCTTATGAGAAGTCAGAACTACACAAGAAAAGTAATTTTCCCCTACGATTGTGTAAGGAGGCTAAGCCCACTGGACTCCTGTTGTATTTCCCTATGAAAAGGAAACTTAGGTGTCCCACATGAGCTTTCTATGCTTTAACAGAAGTAAATTTATATTCTGTGAGGCCTAGCAGATGGCAAAGTTATCAGACGATAACTTATGGCTTCAACAAGAGTTTGTACAATTATTTTCAAAGCAGCAAGGCCAGCAGCTCCCCAGTACTACCCTGTGTTACTCACTGCATGACCTATCAATGAGGTTGTGCAGTTTTCCCCAGGCCAAAGTAACCACACAAGCTCAAGCCCGGAGTCCCTCACCACTGAGGCTGGGAGAGGAAAACATTATCTTGGAACTACCTAAATATCAATGCACACTCCAGAGACCCAGGCCAGTGAGGGCAAGATGTGCTATCTAAATAAATGTGATCCCCACCCAGCAATTTCTGCATCCATCCCTGGACTCCTAGAGTTTCAGGAACAGAAATGTGAATCATTAACACAGGCTCTTGCAAGTTTACAGCCCAGACTGCCCTGGGTCATGCAGACAGGCTGTCTCCAGGGCTCCTAATGCTTTCTGAGGTAGAGATCTACAGCAGCAAAGGAGAAAATCAGTTTCACGGATTTTTTTGAGCAGTGTGGCTATCTGGTTGAGAGAAGTGATTCTTGCCCTTTGCTTTGTTTTTGTGAGACCCCACCTCAAATAATGCATCCAGTTCTGGTGTCCCCATCATAAGAAGGACACAGAGCTGTTGGAGCAAGTTCAGAGGATGTGACCATTTGAGGCTGTGACTGTTTGAGGCTGTGCCTTTAAGAGAGGGACAGTGCTGGGACACTCTGGCTGAATGTTTTGGAAAATAACAAAAACAATCAGATATTCTAAACTAATTTCATTGGTAGATTGGTAGAATGCAACTTTAAGTTTTGAGTTCAGTTGGAATTTTTCTCAGTTTCTCTCTGTCCTGCTTTTCCAGCCTGTCCGCTTCTGAGCAGCTGGAGTTCTGACCTTGGATAAAGATAAGCACTAATCCTGCACTAATAGGCCTACTAAAATTCTTCTTTCTTAATAACTGCCTTTTTCTCTCTCTGACCCTCTTTGGGGAAAAAGGGAGGTAGGGGGAGAGAGGAGGGTACAGGGGGGGAACCCTCCTCTGTCCAGAGGAAGGAATTTCGTTCCTGTATTCTTTTTTCCCTTGCTGTATATTTCTGTACATATATTGTAAATACTGTATATATTGTATATCTAACCTGCCTTTCCACATTGCTTGTAAAATATAGCTACATCCCTTTGCTTCTCCGGCTGAGTTAGCAGTGTTTTTTTTTTCCTCTTTGTGGGGGAGAGAAAGCTAGGCCTTCTCTCTCAATCCACTACAGAGGAGGACCACAAAGATGATCCAAGGGCTGAAGCACCTCTGCTATGAGGAGAGGCTGAGTGATCTGAGGTTGTTCAGCCTAGAAAAGACTTGGGAGGGACCTTAGAGGTGCCTTCCAATACCTGAAGGGATCCCACAGGAAGGCTGCAGAGGGACTTTTCGTAAGGGTATTGAGCAGTAGGACAAAGAGGAATGGTTTGAAGTGGAGGGAGAGCAGGGTTAGACTGAATCTTAGGAAGAAGTTCTTCAGCGTGAGGGTGGTGAGATGCTGGCATAGGCTGCCAAGGGAGGCTGTGGCTGCCTCCTCCCTGGGAGTGTTAAAAGCTATGTTGCATGAGGTCTTGAGCAGCTGAGTCTAGTTGAGAGGTGTCCCTGCCCATGGCAGGGGACAGAGGGAAGAGTGGGGAGAGAGAACACCCAGGCTGAGTTGCAAATGCTAAATGTCACTTTCACCATGAGCAGTGCTGGGTCCTTAGTAAAATCTGTCTTCACAGTACTGCAGTTCTAAACCTTTAAGATGTGAAAGTTGTGAAGAAAGGTTTCACCTACACAAATTCTTCAGTCACAGAAGTAAATAAGCTGACCTTTGTTTCATTCTAGTCATAGTCAAGCAATAGATTTCTTGAGACTGCAGGTAGTAGAAAAGCTTAAGGATGAGGTC
This sequence comes from Melanerpes formicivorus, assembly GCF_026170545.1. Taxonomy (NCBI): domain Eukaryota; kingdom Metazoa; phylum Chordata; class Aves; order Piciformes; family Picidae; genus Melanerpes; species Melanerpes formicivorus. The sequence goes on along the minus strand of NW_027142416.1, from coordinate 150,969 downwards.
ACAGATGACTGTGAGGGCAACAGCAGAGCTACCTCTGGCACCAGCAGGAATGGAAGAAGCAGCCCTGCAGCAGGGCACTGGTCCTCAGCACTGTACTGCTAAAACCAGTATACTGTGAAAGCAAGATGGCAATGAATATCTCCAGCACAGTCAGCCTGACAAGTTATTACAATTTGTCACAGCACTAGGGGGAATGGAATAAAACTAGAAATGGGTAGATTCAGATTGGATGTTAGGAAGAAATTTTTCATCATGAGGGTGGTGAGACACTGGAACAGGTTGCCCAGGGAGGTGGTAGAAGCCTCATCACTGGAGGTTTTTAAAGCCAGGGTGGATGTGACTTTGAAAAACCTGATCTAGTGACAGGGGAATTGGAACTAGATGATCCTTGATGGCCCTTCCAACCCTGACAATTCTATGAGTCTATTCTTTTGTTGGTACTGCATTGGTAATCAAGAAGCTTGGACTATTTCTGGGTTTAGGAAACAGATGCTGTGTGTTTATTTGCCCTTTTAATACAATCCAGCATTTCCTACAATGACTTTCATTGCTCCAAATGCCCAAATATAAGCCTCACAGATGATACCAGACACGTATCAAGTCTAATGTTATTATTTCAATGGATGTAACTCTCATCTGGAGCTGCCTCTTCCCCACATACACAGGGAAACCCCTGCCATGTGTTCACACTCTGCATTCATGTTTCAAGGTAATACTTAATCAGATGCTTAGCCTAGAAAATGATGACACTCACTGGAAGTAGGTCAGGATTATTATCAACATAAAAACTACCATGCTGCATTGTTTTACTGAGAATCCCAAAAGAAGAACAGGTTAGAGATTCTGCTTGGTAAAATATTTTTCTAGTTTCCTTTTTTTTTCTTTAATACCTTCAATGAAAATATTCTCTTTTATAGTGGGTTATGTTGTAGGTGGCTGAGGACACAGCCACACAGGAAACAGTATTACTTATGTGCCCTTAATCCTGCTCTGAACCAAAGCTTTAGTGTAACAGTTCTCTTATCTGCTGTTGATTGCATGAGGAATAAACTGTCTGCTGAAGCAGCAGGAATGGTTTTTAAAACCATGCTGGAACTGTTTTTAAAAAGAGTGTGCTGCTCTATCACAGGCAAAAGCATCCCTTCCAAAGCCTAGTCTTCTACTGAGTCATATAATAGAGAATGAGCTACTACATATTAAATCTATTACATTTTCATGTTGGTTGGTTTGTTTTTTTTTCCATTTTGGAATGCTGAAATTAAAATTCTTATTTGTGGAAATAATTATTAGTTTAATATTCTCAAAGAGAAGTAATTAATATAATCCTTATATTATTTATAAATAATATAATACTTATATTATTATAATAATATAATATATTTCTGGTTTCATTAACAGAATACAAATGATGCCTTACACAAAATGCTACTGCAAAAATCATAATTATGTTAATTACAGTCAACATACCCAAAACTACTGTTTATAAATTCAGACATTACTCTCTTCATTTCTCCAGCCTTAGTAGTAATAATAAAGAATAGAATAGAAATAGAAATAGAATAGAATAAAATAGAACAGAATAGAATAGAATAGAATAGGTTGGAAGAGACTTTCAAGATCATCATGTCCAACCCATCATCCAACACCACCTAATCAACTAAACCATGCAACCAAGCACCCCATCAAGTCTCCTCCCAAACACCTCCTAAACAATGATGGTGACTCCCCCACCTCCCCAGGCAGCCCATTTCAATGGCCAATCACTCTATGAAGAACTTCTTCCTAACATCCAGCCTAAACCTCCCCTGGCACAGCTTGATACTGTGTCCTATTATTCTGGTGCTGGTTGCCTGGGAGAAGAGACCAACCCCCACCTGGCTACAACCTCCCTTCAGGTAGTTGTGGACAGCAATAAGGTCTCCCCTGAATCTCCTCTTCTCCAGGTTAAGCAACCCCAGCTCCCTCAGCCTCTCCTCATAGGGCTTGTGTTCCAATCCCCTCCCCAGCTTTGTTGCCCTTCTCTGGCCACACTCCAGCAAGTCAACATCCTTCCTAAACTGAGGGGCCCAGAACTGGACACAGTACTCGAGGTGTGACCTAACCAGTGCAGTGTACAGGGGCAGAATGACCTCCCTGCTCCTGCTGGCCACACTGTTCCTGATACAGGCCAAGATGCCACTGGCCCTCTTGGCTGCCTGGGCACACTGCAGGCTCATGTTCAGTCTACCATCAAGCAGTACCCCCAGGTCCCTCTCTACCTGGCCACTCTCCAGCCACTCTGACCCCAGCCTGTAGCACTGCATGGGGTTGTTGTGACCAATGTGCAGAACCCGGCACTTGGATGTGTTCAATCTCATGCCCTTGGACTCTGCCCATCTGTCCAGCCCGTCAAGGTCCCTAGGGCCAGTAAATAAGGCAAGTATTTAATCTTGGGGTTTACTGGTGACAAAAGAAAAAAAGGTTTCTGAGATTTCAAGATAATCAAACTATAGAGATTTTTGCAACTAAACACTGAAAGAGTTTCTCTTGAGATTTCAGATGAACTCACCAAAAGCAAACAGACTGACCTGAACAAGCATAGAAATTAACTTAGTAACAAAAAGATGGAATTCTCTACTGCTAATAGCAGATTTCTTGCATAACAAAAACCAAACGAAGTACAAGCTGAGATGAAAGCAATTCTAGTGAAGTGCATACAGAGATATATGCAAGGCAAGAATTTAACCTTCCTTAATCTTCTCACTTGACCTGATTAACCCCCCCACCTGTGGACTCTGAAGGTGAATGCTACAGAGATCACAACAGGCACAATATAAAATTACCAGAGTGCTGCCACTGTATGGTTATGCTTCTAAACAAAGCATCACATTCTCCTGCTCCCTCCTGCAAAGGTTTCTCAGTAGTGTGTGACTTGTGACACAACTTGTTGCCACTGGTAACTTAATGATTGTCTGTGACAGCTGCCAAAAAAGCTAAAGGTCGCTAATCAACTAAGCATGGATGTATATATAAGGCCATATTCATATTACATAACTTCCATTTTGTAAACAAGAAACTGGAGATGAAGGGCCCAGGAAAGTGCCAAGGCCAGGCAATGTGGGAAGGCAGCTTTCACTGGGGCATGAAAGCTGTCTCAGTGCAGCCCCAGGAGCCACAAAAGATTGTTGAGACTTGACCCCCAACCAAATCAACAAAGGAAAGTGGTGTGCCCTTGCCATCATAAAGAGATGATTCCCATTCTCAAGACCTGTGTGCAAGATGCAGACTCTAGTCTCACTGTATGTTACTACAAGTCTTAAAACTGTTTGGGTTTTAATGTTTAAAGCAGTACCAATGTGTATATGAACCTGCTATCTGACAAATGGGGTTACCTGGCTTAAAATACACCTTCGATGCCTGTGGCTGGGATGAGCAATTCCAACCACTCTGATAAATTTCATGTAGGGTAGAATATAGGTTTGTTCATGGCTGCAGAAAGGAGAGTTAAACATGAAGACTGATTAACTTTAGGCTGTTAAGACCAGTATCATAGAATTACAGAATGGTAGGGGCTGGAAAGGACCTCTGGACATCACCTAGTCAAACTCCCCTGCCAAAGCAGGATCACCTAGGGCAAGCTACACAGGAACATGTCCAGGTGGGTTTTGAAATTCTCCAGAGGAAACTACAAAGTCTCTGGGAAGCTTTTTCCAGTGCTCCCTCATCCTCACAGTAAAGAAGTTTTCCCTCAGGTTGAGTTGCAATCTCCTGTGTTCCAGTTTGTGTCCATTGCCCCTCATCACTGGGCATCATTGAAAAGAGCCTGGCCCTCTCTTCTTGACACCTACCCTTCAGCTATTTGTAAACACTGATCAGATTCCCTCTCAGTCTTCTCTTTTTCAGACTAAACAGCTCCAGACTCACAGCCTTACTCCATCAGGCCGTGTTTCAGTCCCTTAGTCATCCTTGTAGCCCTCTGTTGGACTTTGTCTAGTATTTCCAGGACCCCCTTGAAATGGGAAGCCCAGGTCTGGACACAATACTCCAGATGTGGTCTCACTAGGGTAGAGTAGAGGGGGAGGAGAACACAGTAGAGTATTCCTGTACTTTTCATGACTTTTTGAGTTTGGATCTGAGTCCACACACATCTACACATATCCAACTTTGACTCTGCACAAAGGCCAATCCATATTTAGAAATATAAAAACAATAAGAGCACAAACCAGAAATAAACTCTGGGCAACAGTGCAACAAGAAAAGCCTGTAGGCTTTTACAGCCTTGGTGCATGCCCAAACACACTGTTCCCTGTGGCTTTGACTGGGTAAACATAAGCTGCCCCAGGTAACCCCTTTGTCCCTGTCACTCTGTCATGAGGTGACGCTTAGAACCGTCCCGACGTCACATGTGAAAGGGCAAGCTACATTTATAGGTACCTTTAAAACTCAGAACAGCTGCAAGATGGCATGAATAATTGCATCCCTAAGCCTCAGCTATCAATGAGTAGTTACAGCCTGGGTAACCACAGCCTCTGCAATCAGGGGGCAGGTGCTGAAGCAGGTCAGAAAAGTCAGCAGAGGAGAAACAGCTCTAACAGCACCTGAGCCACAGCACAGAACACAGACCATGCCACTTCTTGAGGCTACAAACCGCCTTTCTCTTGAAAGAATAAATGGGACAGCAGTGAACCCAAATATTTTCTGAGGTTAGGTCATGACTACACTTTCAGTCTAATTACTGGAGAAGAGTCCTAAAGATGAGAACAAGATGAATCCAGAAGTAAATATGCTCTTCTCCCCAAAGACTATGTTAATGCCCAGCTGGCTACAGGAGTTTTGCTAGACAAACACATTCCCATCTAAATATTACTATTGACATTCAAGATATGCAAATATTGAAGATTTGGTTTTGAGGTACTATTTACTTAGTGGTTTTTATGTTTTGGTTTTTTTTTTTCTTTTTTTCCCCCTGTTGTTTTGCTTTGTGTTCAGAATCATGGAAGCACAGAATTGTCAGGGTTGGAAGAGACCTCAATGATCATCTAGTTCCAACCCCCTGCCATGGGCAGGCACATCTCACACTACATCAGGTTGCTCACAGCCACATCCAGCCTGGCCTTCAAAACCTCCAGGGATGAGGCTTCCACCACCTCCCTGGGCAACCTGTGCCAGTGTCTCACCACCCTCATGGGGAAGAATTTCTTCCTGACATCCAATCTGAGTCTACTCACTTATACTTTTGTTCTATTCCCCATAGTCCTATAATTACCTGTCACCCTAAAAAGTCCCTCCCCAGCTTTCTCATAGGCCCCCTTCAGATACTGGAAGGCCACAATAAGGTCTCTTTGGAGTCTTCTCTTCTCCAGACTGAACAGCCCCAACTCCCTCAGTCTGTCCCCATAGGAGAGGAGCTCCAGCCCTCTGTTCATCCTTGTGGCACTTCTCAGGACATGTTCCAGCACCTCTCCAGATCCTTCCTGTAATAGAGGCTCCAGAACTGGACACAGTACTCCAGGTGGGGTCTCACCAGAGTGGAGTAGAGGGGGAGAATCACCTCCCTCAACCTGCTGGCCACACTTCTCTTGATGCAGTCCAGGATGTGATCGAAGGCTGTGCATCCAGGCCTCACAGGTTCTGTGCTGCATTTGCTGCACTACCCCAGAGCAAACCGTTACTCTTTGGCCAGCAAGCTGGTCAGCACTTTACCAGAGCATCCAGAACCTGGCACAAGGGCAAAACTGTCTCACTAAAACACAGAACCCAAGCGTCTGCTGAAGTGCCAGGGCTCGTGGGAGCTTGGCAGCAGACCCGAGGTCCCTGGGGCAAGAAGGGCACATGGCTCTGAAACATCGGCTCTTCCACACAGAGATTTCTCTTTGCTCAGTCTGGACCTGTCACATTAAGCAGCTACTGAAAGCATATGATAACATCAAGAAGGTGATTTTATTTCCTCTCCTCCATGTTCAATTCTCTCCTAATCCTGCATCCATCAAAAATTATTCTCAAAAGAAAAAAAGAAAAAAAAAAGGGGGGGGTGTTGACTAAACACTCTCCTGAACACTGAGTTTTGCTGGTTTTCTATTGTAGACATCTGTAAAAATGTATGGCAGGCAAAAGTCATTACTGAAGTATTTTATGCTACTAAGAACAAAAGGCCTGAAACATGCTGCTGAATTTTCTCAACTGAAAAGGGGGAAGCACCAGCAATCATTAATTGGGGGGTGGGGCAACTACATTCAGTTCCAGTTGTAATGACCTCGGGCACAGCAGATAAAGATGGTTCATGCATTTAAATATCCTCACTGAATTTTACGTCATGTCAGATTTAGAAATAATAATAAAAAAAATCCAGTTATTGCAGGTATTATGCAATACCATCAATGGCACATGGAGAACCGCTGTGATACCCTTATCAGCTGCAGCTGCTCAGTTACTCAAACACCTCCCCCACCAAACTTGCAGTTTTTAAGACTCAACAGCAAGGGGGTTTATTGACATCCAAGTGATATTGAACTGAAAACAAATCTTAGTAGGGCAAAAATCCAGGGCAGGGAGTAGGAGGAGCAGAGTGGCTGTGGAAGAAAAGGAAGAAAACAAAAACACAAGCCAAATGACACCCTACTCCCCGAGAATAAAATCCCAATGGTTAAAGTCTGAACTCAAAAATCACCTCAGGTTTTTCACAAGCAGCAGCGTTCATACCTTTTCCCATGGATTATACAACTTTTTACAGCAGCAGCACAACTCAGCCCAGAATACTTAACATACTAATGTCACATAGGTTACTCTGTTGAGAGCAAGTGCTACCCAGGCATGCTATGAAATCACCCAGAACTCTCCTAGCTAGACTGAACTCCATGGAGGATAAAAATGCTGCCATCTCCCATCAGATGAGAAAATTCTTCACTGGCATATACAACTCCAGCACTGTCTGCCCCAGCACTGAACAGGCCAGCAACAGCTCTATTTCCCCTGTTGCATTCAAAATGAGAATATGTATGAAGTACTTTAAAGTCAAGATTGACTCTAGCCTATTATGAAGGTTAAAACGCTCCTTTGCTTACAACATGCAAGTTCAGTGGCTCAAGCCGCACTGCCAACTTTCAATATGCCAGGAAAATCAATCACCTCTAACTCGCAAAACTACTGAAACTGCCGAAAGAGGCATAGTCTACCCTTGGAAACTCACCTTTTTATTCCTTTTCTTCTAAGAGGAAAGAAGCACATTAGGTCTCTGGGCCTCAAAAGAGACCTTCTAGCTTGCAGCACTGCACTTCTTTTAGTTTGTAGCAGTGAATTTTTGAGACACGTGTATTTGACAGGAAGACACAGGGAAACACACGATCAAAAGCGTTCTTTATTAATAATTTCAGGAGTCATCTCCTGAGTCATAATCCTCCACCTTTTGCTGTGGCCGCTTAATACCAATTATTAAATCTATGGAGAGAAGCTCTGCAACACAGTGAAGAACTGAAAGGACTAACTGGTATTTGCAATACACTGATTCTAGACCTTTTTCACTCACAGACAATGGCTGATTATTTTTAAGTGCATTCATGGTTTTGAGATAGAATTTGGTGAAGCTGTTTTGTTCTGCTGTCCTGTACAGGGATTTGGGAATACTTAGCAAAGCCTCAGCAACTACGTTAGATATGATAGTTAGCTCTGATTGCTGAAGCTGTTTTGCATAGTACTGAATATAATAATGTAACAGGATTTCAAAGTAGCCTCCTACTGGCAAAACTGATCCTGCTTCTATGAGGGAATTGGAACGATTCTGCAGAACACTCACACAACTCCTTCCAGTTTTAAATGCAACTACGTCGTGACCTGTTTTCTCTAGACCTCTGCCAACACTCAGGTGTTCACAAGCAGTGACTCTATTAGCATTGTGGGCTGCTAAGACAGGAGCTCTGCAGTCCTTTGTACTGTCCAAAAGTGAATCCTGCATGGGATGCTCCCACCTGGCAGGTAGTTTCTGTACCTCTATTGAAGAGCCATCTGCTTCAGTGGCAACATTGACTTCTTTGATGTGTGACATGGGACTTGAAGGCATTTGCAAATCTGTTTGAACACAGGTTAGATTTCCACTTCCCTGCAAATCAGGGTCTACAATTTGTGTCTCTGTTTCATCCCTGTGCGCTTTCACTTGATATTCAGAAATCTGATTACTGTTACAAGAAGTATTTTGGATTACAAGTTGCTTCTGAATAGCTGAAGAATGCCAAATGCTAACTCCCAAGGCTTCATTCTGGATTTCACCTTCTGCTTCGCATTCCTCTCTCTGATCAACTGTTTTAAAGAGCTGCTGCAGCATTGTAAATGCCCCTTGTAAAGCAGCAGCATGCTGCTCAGTAACACCATCAACTGGCCCACACAGAATTAGGCAGTGGGGCTGAAAGCCACACACACTGACCAAGCCAATGTGAACCCATCTCTTTGAGCCAAGAAGCAAGGGCTGGCAAAATGTTACCACTGTGGTTTCAGTGATTTCTCTGCATAGGTTATCACTAGAAGGTGTGTAAGGTGAGACTCCTGTGATTTCAGAAATAAGAGCCATTTCTTCTGACGATAAACACTCTACCACAGACATACCATATAATTTTGCATAGTAGATAACTACTTCCTCTTGCTTCACGCTAGACAGTAGCAGCTTAATGTTGTTGCTATGCAAGTGTTTCATTACAGCTTCCGTCCTCCTTGTGATCCAGCACTGGGAGGCCTGATACTGACCCTCGGAGTCTACAACAAACTCGACACCGGAGACGGAAAGGGCAGGCCGGAGGGCCTCGGTGACGAGCACAGCCCGCAGATCCCCTCCTGCCGGGCAGTAGGTCGCAAAGTCCCTGCGAAGAACGAGCCCGGGCAAGACCCTGGAGGCCGCGGCGGGAAGGCCGACCACCGGGGCGTGCAGTTCCGCGAAGCGGCTGCTCAGGAGGCTTAACACTTGCGGCCGCGGAGCAGTAGCCGGGGCGCAGCGGCGAACGTACTCGCAACTCAGCCGCGCCAGTTGCCGCCGCTCGCCGGGCCCCAGCCGGCCTGCCAGGTAGGCCTCCACCAGCGCCTCTAGGGGGCCCGCCTCAGCCTCCCACCCCGGCAGAGCCGACGTAAGGTGGCGGCGCAGGCCCTGCGCCACGGCCCGCTCCAGCACCCGCGCCTCGAAGGGCCGCAGCGCCCGCCTCAGGCCGCCCCCGCCAGCAGTCCGCAGGGCGCCCAGCACGCCGACGAGCAGCACCACGAACGTCTTGGCGCCGTCCCCCGTCGCGGCGCGGTGGCTGCAGGCAGAGGCCGCCATCACCCTGCAGGCACAAACACGGTTAGCCGGAACCGCGCCTCGCCCCATCCGGCCCGCCCCGGTCCGTCGCGGTACCTGGCCGTGGGCGGCGCCAGGCTGAGCGCTTGCAACAGAAGCTGCCCATCCCGCGTCAGCAGCGCTTCGCCAGAGGGCCGCACCAGCAGCGCCCGCCCGCCCCGCGGCCCCAGGGCGCCGTGCACCGCGCCCGCCAGGGCCGCCGCCTCCTGCTCCAACCGGCCCAGCTGCAGCCGCCGCGCCATGCCGGCCACTGTGCCGCGGCAACCGCCGCTGCTCCCTCGCAGTACACACGGAAGCACGGACCGGGCCGAGGGCTGGTGGCGAGGGCGCATGCGCGGGGGCTGCGAAGGGGAGCCCGGGACGCGGGCAGCGAGAGCCGGCAAGGAGCGGGGATGGGGCGGAGGGAGGAGCCAAAGGCCGCGGAGGGGCGAGGTGGCTTGAGTGGGGCTCCGTGACAATTCAAATCCCATAAACAAGGGGTGAGCAGGGGTCACGCCTGGCGGCAACCGAGCAGAATCCGATCGAGGAAGGCAGGCTCCGTGTTCTCGCTTGATGAAGCAAATGCCCGAGGCAGAGGCGGTGAGTGCCACAGCTTAGTGGCAGAACCACAGAAACATTGATGTTGGAAGAGCTTCAGGATCTCGAAGTCCAATCCAGAATCCTGCTCTGCAAGGTTCACCCCTAAACCATATCCCCAAGCACCACATCCAAACCACCTTAACCGTACTGAGGGTTGGTAACTTCACCACCTCCCTAGGCAGCACATTCCAATACCTCATCAGTCCTGCTGGGAAGAACTTCCTATGGTCCAGTCTAAACCTACCCAGTCACAGTTTGAGGCCATTTCATCTTGTTCTATCACTAATTACCTGGGAGAAGAGACCAGCACCAGCCCTCTCTACAACCTCCTTTCAGGTAGTTGTAGACAGCAATGGCTTTCTTGGCCACGTGGGCAAGTACTTGCTCCTTGCCCCTTGGCAGAGGGCAGTGACATGGGGGCAGGCTCCTGCCGTCTTTAAGGTAACTATGAAACTGGGTGAGGATGGAGAAAAAGATGAAATAATCTGTCTATGAATTTACTGTTTTGTTATGGCTATTTGTGTAATACCACAAAGCATTGCAGCTGCATTGTACCAAACACCAGAAATACTCCACTCATGCCACACCAGCCAGAAGAGGGAATAATTTAATGTGTTTTAATAGTTGTTCCCCCCCCCGCCCCGAGTCTGACAAAGCAGGAACATGAATTTTCAAACACAAAAGCCCTCACAAAGGTCAGATGTTACGTATGGCACAAACTCGACAAATCTTTACATGTCTCAGAAGAGCAAGAAACCCATCAAGAAGGCACTGTTTCCAATACTTGAATTCATCTGCTCAGTTTTCTGATTTGAGGATACCCTTGAAATAGCAAAACTTACAGATGTGTAGAATCCTAGTTACGTTATTTACAGTGGTGATGTAACATCCTTTAAGAAACTATACATAAACACCAGCCTAGCAAAAAAACCCCAAACAAACCAAACCAAACAACCAAAGGCACAGGATGGCAGCAAAACAAAACAAAACAACAAAAAAAAGAGGAAACCACCATCATGACATTTTATGGGACAACCTTTCAAATAATTTGAGAGTTTCCCTCATTAAGTAATGTCAACTCTGTCAAATGCATCACCACATGAAATGCAAGAAGTATGCACTGCTGGAACCGACACCTGTTATATTTCACATGGCATATTTCATTTTTCTCACCTTAGGTCACCTAGGCAAATGGCAAATTAAAGGCTTCGAGTGCATTTGAAAACAAACAAGCAAACCAAAAAGCAACAAAACAAACCAATGAAAACACATGGCAACAAATTCTGAAAATACTTCCTGTACAAGAACAACAAATAAAGATTTCAAATCAAATGTGAAAACAAGTGCTGTTTTGAACTTTAAAAACCAGGAGGCCACAGCCCTCAAACATCTGTAAACTGTACAATAAATTTTTGTAGCTATGTGCAGAGCTCATAATATTCAAGATCAGCTAACACATTGTGGTTAGATAGGACACTGGTAATGCACTAAAGAAAAGGCTTCATACATGCCCATGGCCAGCTGTACTGTAAAAACCAGGCAAGGTATTTCTTTGTCCTCTTCCCATGAAGGAATGGCATCCAAAACCCAGCAAAATAGGAATTACAAAAGTTTCCAATGTACTTGTCAGAGTTTAAGTTATCCAATCATACACTCATAGCAGAATTCAGCAATTTTACATTTCAGAAAGCTTTATCATATATCCTTCACCTTCCCAGACCATCACTAGACCCACTTTTACAACTGAATTGAACTTGAGAATGTGACTTGAAAAGGAAAATAAGCACAAGCATCTTGTCTTGCTCTAGTCAAGTTTTCTACTTGTCTTGAGCTGAGCATGACTTTTGGGTAGGGAATATCTGTCTAGTCTGACATGGTCCAACACTATGCTGCCAGGGAGCTGGCTGGATCAAACCCACAGTGACTGCTATGCAGTCTGTGTAAAAATACATGCAGACTGTGTTAGGAACTGACCTTGAAGTGATACAAAACAAAACAAAACAAAACAAACCCAACATTAAAGGGTGGAAGGACATTTACATCTACCTATAAGGAAGACAAAAGTTTGTAACTGATAGTCAAGAGTTTCAGCACCGCCAATTTAGCTGATTGAAGTTATTGCCCAAATTATCACTCATTTTCTCTTGGGTTACTGTCATGTACAGAGTATGTTTAAAGGCTTGTAATGGATCTTAAGACAGGTGAAGCCTTGACATCTGAATGTGATAATGAATGGCCAAATATCAGGCTGAGAACATTAATGCTCTAAGATTCTGCTCTCTTTATGCCATTTTATACATCAGTAATAACTTCAGTTTCTGTTTAGAGACTTGGGGATTTTTCTTCCCCACAGGGACTTCCACAAATTTTACCTCATCACTATAGACACAGTAGAAGTCCAATCAAATTGGTCTTGCCCACACGTACAAGATAACTGTAGTTAAGGTACTCATTCCAGAAAATTATTCAAGACCAAGCTAGGTTAATAGGAAGCTGTAAGAAGTTGAAGGTGATTGCTTTAAGTAATAAACATATACATTGCTGAGGCCCAAAGAAGAAAGGTAAAAGAGAAGGGGAGGTGCATGAAGGTATCAGCCACAGGAATACATGAGCTAGACCAACAAACAACAAGTGTTTTCACTAAATACTGGTGAGATTGATGCAGAACAGAAGACAGATCACCTGGAGAGTCAGAGGAGTAGATGAGCCATGGCAAAAAGCTACACCTGACCTCAGAACTGTTCTGCTGGTCAGAATCTTCTGAAAACGAAGCTGGCTGCCCTCTGTGGTGTGCAGCTGCTCATCATGCTGTTGTCCTGTCTGGGTGATTGAGTGTACTACAGCCCCTTTTTTGGGGTACACCTGACTAAATATTCACCAGATAAACTCTGGCACTTTTTGTTTGTTTTTGTTGGACTTGTACAAGTTCGATACATGCATACATTCTTCAAACCAAAACATTAGAAACCCTGTCTTGAAACAGAAACTTAGGCTTCATGGTAACTCGTATGGCTACAGCATAATGAATAGGTGTATCTGTGTGTTTTGTTAAGTAGTATACACTGCAGTGAGGAGGAATTTAACAGAGACTTAAGAGTTTCACCCCCACTTGTTTTGACATGTTGTTAGCTGTCCCAGTTTCCAAAGACTTTCCCCTTGCAAACACAAATGCTTTTCCTTGAAGGTGAACTTAGGATGGTGCCTGAATTCCGTTCTATGTTGTCTACCTTGTGGGAGGTTCAACATGAGTGACATACTAAGCACACCTTTGCATCTTCAAGACATTCTGTTTCAAAAATAAGAGTCCTGGCATCAGCAGTTTGTCTGCTTACTGTGAGACAAGTTCACACACATGTAAATGCACAACTGTGGATTTATCAAGGCTTCCAAACATAGCCTAAATCCCTTGACGTTTGCGATTCTTGAGAGTGGACCAAGACAGCACCTTCTCAGGTGCTGGACTACTACAAACATGCTCTGTACAGTAGATGCAGGAATGTTTTTGTGAAGAATCTGAAGTTTTAAAACTAGAGAGATAAAAGTGCTGGCTTACAAGCCATGACTTACAAGTAATTCAGGATAAAAACCTCATACTTCCAAAATGAAACAAGGATGTTACATTGTAGACTTCCCAGAGACTTCAGGCTTTTTACTTGCCAATTCCCAATACTTATGACCTTTGTATCGTAAGGTATTTGTCTGACCTTAAACAAAACTTTACTTCCAAACACCCAATACCATTTACAAAAACTGTTGGCTACTTCAAAAGTTCCTTTGTTACAAAAATGGTAAGTTTCAATGTAACAAAGTGTGCTCATTTATCATGCTACTGTAACAGGAATCACATCCTACCTACAGGGTCTGACCTCTGAATGCTTAGGTTCATCTATTCCATGGTAAAGATTCATCAGTACAGCTTATGATGTAATAAAAAACACAAGGCTGATGTCATATGTCTGCAAGACAGAGGCACACACCAGGACAAGAGCATACTGGCACTTACATGATTCTTCCTTCAACTGGGTAGACAGGAATATGATTCTGAACCATGGACACTGAGGCAAAGTTCTGTAAGTTGTTGCTACAGGGCTCTTTTAGATAATATTGCATCATTTAAAGTCCAACTTCAAATATGGTCCCCAGTAACAGTTTGATCATTCCAGTTCAGAAGGCCCTTGTTCACACTCTATTTGAACAAGAAGTTAACGATAAGCTGTAGCAGAAGCACCAGTAAAATGAAGACATAGTGCTTGAACTGCAAGAAATGGTAGTCTGTGGGTGGTGAATTAGAAGTGACTCTATTCCGTAGAGCCATAATGTCCCTGTAAGAGAAAAGAGAATGCTCTGTGGATTAGTGTCCAGACAATTTGCATTTCCTAGTATGTTAAGTCTCTCTGCAGAAGACAGTCTTGAAAGAAAATTATGAAACATCAATAAGCAATCACCATTTGGGAAAACGAATAGTTAAAAGACATCAAGGTTCAAGGATACATATTAGCCTCCAAGAACAAAAAGCAGAAAATTATCATTCTCTAAACCATTTTAAAGCATTTTGGTTAGTACTACCTCTTAATGTCTTCTTGTGTTTCCTTTATAGATTCAATGGCACTTTGCAGTTCACCAAGGTCTGCTCCTTTTTTCCTTATTCTTGTGTTATGCTTCAGAAGTTGTGCTAGAAGATGAAAAAAACAGATGTAATCACAGAAGTGACCAAGGCAAAAAAGGAATAAAATACTAATAACAAATGGAACTGGTTGCAAAACTGAGGAGAAAGTTTTCTAACAGTTTCCACTGGAAACTATTTCAGAGTCAACTATAGCACAGAAGGACAGCAAGTTAAGTGCTTGAAATATCTTACAGTATTCCCTGTATTGGCTTATTTCTGCAAGCATTAATCACAGGATCACAGGATGTTAGCGGGGGGAAGGGACCTTCAAAGATCGAGTCCAACCCTCCTGCCAGAGCAGGACCATAGAATCTAGCACAGGTCACACAGGAATGCATCCAGATGGGGCCTGAAAGTCTCCAGAGACTCATGTTGAGGTGGAACCTCCTGTGCTGGAGTTTTTACCCATTGCCCCTTGTCCTATTCACAGGGTGCAAGTGAGTAGAGCCTGTCCCTTCAGTCTCAGCCCTCAGATAAACTTTTATTAAATCCTCCCTCAGTCTTCTCTTTTCTATTTAAATCAACAACAACAAATCTGGCCTCTGGCTACATACTGATCTGCAAATTAAAACAATCTTGTTTTAAGAAATAAAAAAAAAAATAAATGTTGGCCAACTTTGTTTTTTTTCCCCCCAGAGGCTAAATGTGTGCAGCACTTAAGCCTACCTACACTACATACTGATGTTTAAAAGAACAGGAAAGTTTGCAATTAAACCCAAGAGCCATTCTGCTGCGTTTGTTTGCTTCACACTGGGCAGAACCCTGAACTACAGCACACATTCTTTCATCACACAATCACTGAGATAAGAGCAGCATGCTTGACTGCAGAGCTCTGCTTCATTGCCACATACATTTATTATTTCTGCATGCAAATGTGCCTTGTCCTACCTTCACTCCCAGAGGAATCCTGGTTATCAGGCTCCGGGGATGAGAAACCACACTCTCCTTTCGTCTGACTGGCTGGCTTTCGTTTGATTTTTGGAACACTGACCTGCAATCAATAAACTTAGGAATTACTTCCAGAGAACCAGAACTGTAACAAACCAGCACATTCTAATAGTAATAGGTAAAGGTACAAATATCTGATACAAATCCATTTAAACTTTTTAAATGGATAAGCAGTCTGATGTTTGTGTATAGAATCATTGAATTGTCAGGGTTGGAAGGGACCACAAGGATTATCTATAGTTGCAACCCCCTGCGATGGGCAGGGAAACCTCACACTACATCAGGTTGCTCACAGCCACATCCAGCCTGGCCTTCAAAACCTCCAGGGATGAGGCTTCTACCACCTCCCTGGGCAATCTGTTTCAGTGTCTCACCACCCTCATGGGGAACAATTTTTCCTAATATCCAACCTGAACCTACCCATTTCTATTTTTGCTCCATTCCCCCTAGCCCCAGGCAGTGACCTGACACCCTAAAAAGTCCCTCCCCAGCTTTCTTGTAGGTCCTCTTAAGATCCTTCCATTTAACTGAACAGTTCCCATGAACTCAACAGTTTAATTCATAGATAGAATGATTTACGTTGGAAGGAAGCTTGAAGATCATCCAGTTCCAACCTCTCTACCACAGGCAGGGACACCTTCCACTAGACCAGGTTGCTCAAGGCCACGTCCAACCTGGCCTTGAACATCTCCAGTGAAGGGGCATCCACAACCACCCTGGGCAACCTGTTACAGCACTCTCACTGTAAGATTTTCTTCCTCATATCCAGTCTAAATCTGCCCTCCTCAAGCTTCAATCCATTCCCTCTTATCAGATCACTACAAAGTCTTGTAACAAGTCCCTTTCCAGCTTTCTTGTAGGCTTCCTTCAGGTACTGGAAGGCTGCAGTAAGGTCTCCCTACAGTCTTCTTTCCCTCCAGGCTGAACAGCCCCAACTCTCCCAGTCTGTTCCCATAGGGGAGGTTATCCTGCCCTCTCATCATCTTCGTGGCTCTCTTCTGGACCCAATCAAGCAGCTCCATGTCGTTCTTATCTTGGAGCACTAGAACTAGTTGCAGTGTTCCAGGTGGGATCTCTTGAGAGCAGGGTAGAGGGGGAGAATCACCTCCTTTGTCCTGCTGATCAGTGTATGAGTCTGTGTATTTTCTATTCCCATTCAATCAAGTCATCTCTGCTGCTTAGGACACATCAAAGAGGTGAAAGGCTACGGTCTGGGTAAGCTATATTTCTGTAGGATAACAGTAGTCATTTCCTATTATTTCCAATACTTTGATGGCCTTTAAACACATAATGCAAAATGTGCAAGTCCCTGGCTCTTGCTGCATGTATTAAGAGAACTGGAACATACCATTGGTGTCCGATGTCGAACTTTTGTTTGGATGGTGCCATCTTTTTCAAATTGGATCATATCATTCAAAGGGTCCCATGGTCTGGTACTAGACAAAGTGAATATAGTTGGTTAATACTACAGCAATTTAAATATGAACTGTCTTCCTGCTCAGAAACAACTCTATGAATAGGTTAAAGCTTACTCTCCCTATTTAGACATCAGACAAAACAAGCAATCTTATCTTTTACCTCCAGCCCAGCTCTAACCTGAAGGGCCAAGACAGCCAAAAAATAAACTTCATGTGCAGGTCAAACCCTCAGCCAGCTGGAATACTAATTGTTAATAGAACAGAATAATAGAATAATAAACCAGGTTGGAAGAGACCTTCAAGATCATCGTGTCCAACCCATCAACCAATCCAACCCACCCAAACAGCTAACCCATGGCACCAAGCACCCCATCAAGTCTCCTCCTGAACACCTCCAATGATGGTGACTTCACCACCTCCCCAGGCAGCCCATTCTAATGGGCAATCACTCTTTCTGTATAGAACTTCTTCCTAACATCCAACCTAAACCTCCCCCTGGTGCAGCCTGAGACTGTGTCCTCTTGTTCTGGTGCTGGTTGCCTGGGAGAAGAGACCAACATCCGCCTGTCTACAACCTCCCTTCAGGTAGTTGTAGAGAGTGATAAGTTCACCCCTGAGTCTCCTCCTCTCCAGGCTAAGCAACCCCAGCTCCCTCAGCCTCTCCTCATAGGGCTTGTGTTCCAAACCCCTCACCAACTTCGTTGCCCTTCTCTGGACTCATTCCAGCAAGTCAACATTCTTCCTAAACTGAGGGGCCCAGAACTGGACACAGTACTCGAGGTGCAGCCTAACCAGTGCAGTGTACAGGGGCAGAATGACCTCCCTGCTCCTGCTGGCCACACTGTTCTTGATGCAGGCCAGGATGCCATTGGCCCTCTTGGCTGCCTGGGCACACTGTAGGCTCATGTTCAGCCTACCATCAACCAGTACCCCCAGGTCTCTCTCTACGGGGCTGCTCTCCAGCCACTCTGACCCCAGCCTGTAGCTCTGCATGGGGTTGTTGTGGCCAATCTGCAGAACCCAGCACTTTGATGTGTTCAATCTCATGCCATTGGACTCTGCCCATCTGTCCAGCCTGTCGAGGTCCCTCTGCAGAGCCTCTCTACCCTCCAGCAGATCAACTCCTTATCTGGCTAGTGATATGTATTTGTGAAATGTGAAGAATTTTTCTGCTTATTTTACTTACTGCAGTGCTGTTGTTTTAGAACTACAGGGAAACCAGAGGATTTAATATAATTATTTTGGACTGCTTTTTTTTCTTCTAAAAGATAACTAGGGAGAAGAGGTTAAGAATCAGTTAGTTTAAACTTCCTTTCATCTGAAAGTGGGTAATGGTAATCCAGACTGGTTTCAAGAGGCACTATGCACAGTTTTCTTATTTTTTCAAGAGTGTTTTTCCAAGTACAGGTTGATAGAGAATTGAAGGCAAAAGATGCATAGCTCACTGGGAGAACAGCAACCAGCCAAAGGCAAGGACTGGTGTCTCCACTGAGTGCCGAATAGAAACTTTGAGCCAGCTGCATGAAGGTGGTTATGATGTACAGCTTTAATGAGAGTAGATTAAACCTGGATTTCCTCTTATCTCCTCCTAGATGCCTTTAAAAATGTTTGTGGCTGTTTCAGATGTTGTGAATATAGACCTGCATTTACATCTTAGCTTAATCTGAATTGAATTAAATGTCATCTAAGGTAACTGGATAAGAACTAGGCATTCCTCCACCAGAGGTCTTTTGTATCTGTAATCCAGATGCCTAAATCCATAATCCAGATACCTTAAATGCCACAGGCCGCTGAACACATTTTTCACAGCAAGCATAAAAGACTGTTCTCTATGTAGGCCAGGTGGTGAGCTGGATTCCATGTGTGAAAGGAGACAGAAATTTCTTCCAAGGACTGTTTACAGCACAGACTGCTTTCTAGAATGTAGTAAAAATTCTGTGGCACATCCTTGGACCACAAAGCCTCAAGGAAACAAGAGCTAAACACCCCGATTAACAAGACAGACTATCCCTTGCAGCTTTAAAACCAAACAGATTTTAAGTGCAGGGCTTCTCCTGATGGTTTTAGACAGAGTTCAGCAGTATGGGTAGTCAGTTCAGATGGACTGTCACAACTCTTCCAGCAGGAAGAGGCATCACCATTACTAGAAATTTCAAGAGGATGCATCATAGAGCTTTTAGTCTAGTTTGGGAACTCCTTACTGAAGGATGCTTTGTGTGGTGAAAGTCTGCATGGACTTAAAAGGAAACCAAGGAAAGAGATGCAGAAGAAATCTTTTGAGAACTGCTAAATATACAAAATCCCTGTTTCATTCCAGGAAACCTCCAAGTTGCAAATCTGCTAGAGACATAAGGAATATTAAGGATTCTTGTGCTCTTCTCTACACATAGGTCACTGCCCCGATATTGCCTTCCTTGTACAGAAAGGTTAAAGGTTCTTGGTACTGTAAAAGAGCCAGAAGAACGTAAGCATTCTGTGAAAACCTTCACTAGCAAAGGGCTCAGCTTCAAGGTCACTTTTGCAAGGGTAGGTGAGAACAAAATGTATCCCTGCAGCTCCATCTTCATCTACTGATCCAGATCATCATACAAAGGCTTCAAAGACAATGCCTGTGCACAGGGAGTACTTGACAGCTGAGCTCCTTAACCAGTGCTGTAAAACTGCTATTCTCAGGGTTGTTCTAAAATGCAACAAGCAGAGTTTTTTATTTCCAGTTGGTATGTCCATATGTACCATACCTCCCAGTTTGGGAAAGCTTGTGGAGTTGCTTTGGTCAGCCTGAGAGGTCACAAAAGGAGCATAGCACATCCCAAAGTTCCATGCCAAAGAAACATTAGAACATAGCACAGAGTTGCTGAAGCATATAACCACAAAAGAAAAAAACCCTGCCACAGTTACATGAAACATGGTTTCCTGTATTACCAGTCACTGCCTTTTCAACATGACATAATAACATCCTCTCTTTGGTGAAAGCCCTCCCAAGTTCAGTTTCAAACAGCAATATTAAGTAGTGTTACACATCTCATCAGTTTGAAATCAGCTACATATCCATTTGGTCCTGAAACCGCAGCAAGAGGCTCAGTGATACTACCAGGTATTTAACAAACTGTTTGGTTGCAAACACTGCGAGACTCACTCAGCATATTTGTAGTGCCACTCTCCCGTGACTGGATCCTGATCAAACAGTTTGCACGTCCACTCTTCACCCTTCAGCTTCCTCTCCTTGGCACTCCTTCTCTGAGCTTCTTCCAGGACATATTTCTCTTGAGTAGCTTCTGTTTGGTCTTTATTATTTATTGCTTTTGTCACTTGTTGCCAAAGCCTGACAAAAGAACGGTATGCTTACGATCTGTTTGACAGGGACAACTGCCAAAATGTCTTTGCTTAGCCTATAATTAAAGGGATCCACTTCTAATAGAATATTCCTATGTTGTAATATAAGCTTTTGCTACGTTTCCACCAAGAACCTCCATGACTGTAAGGTCTGCAAATAGTGACCTTGTATTTAACAGAGTTGCTTTCTTGTTTTACAAGTCTGTATCAGCAAACATGTGAAGGACAGAAACCATATTTTATTTCTTATTTGTTCAGTGTTCAAACCATCAAATTTACTAATAATTTGGAGAGGATTATCAGTTGTGTTTTGTCAAAATTATTACACATGGTTCTGAAAAGGACTTACTTCTCTGACTCAAAGTCATCTTGTTCTTCAAACTTCACTGTGTATCTAGGTAATCTATGCTGCTTGATATCAGATGTTGGGTTCCAGAATATCTCTGAAACATCTGTCTTCTTCTCACTAATAGTAACTTCACTGTCCTGTAACACATAATTCAGTTACCTTGATTGTAATAATTTCAGTGACAACACAAAAGGGAGCAATTAGCATATTTTTTAAAATTTTTGTTTGGTAATGGAGATTTATTTTCTTTTGGATGAACATAGTTAAGAATAATTCAATATGCTAACTTGAAACTTCAATTTCTGCGCCCCGTGCTAATTGTAACTTGGAACAAAGACACAATGGAACCTTTGCCACGGCCAAAACCCAGCAGTAGCAGTGCCATCTCACCAGAATTGAAACAGATTTAAACATTCCATGCGGGTGTCACAACAATTCTTCACAGTACTAACACAGGCACTAAAAGAGTTTCAGAAGCTGAAACATATATTCCTCATGATCTACTCAAACATACACTTTTCCACCTTTTAACAGATGAAAAAACCACTCTTGACTCTATACTTTCTTGAGAACTGTAAAGAAACACTTTCTATGACAGCTGTACTTAATAAAGCCTTTTTTTGGTTTGTTTTAACTTGAGTCTTATTTGTACCTCAGTGCTGTTTTCATCTGTCTCAACTATCAGCCAAAATTTATAAAGTAATCACTTGCTACTTACCCAGTGACCCTCCAAAATAGCCAGGACTTCTTTGCCAAGCTTAATTTTCCCTGATATTTGGTTAACACTGTCATTGTTACCCAAAAAAGGCTGCAAAGCAAAAAGAAATGCATCCATGTTTCTTTTGATAGTAAATTATTTTTGCATTTGTGTTTAGTTATAAGGAAAAGTGAATTTATGAAAGGGGATGTAAATAGCCTTGATGGCTTTTCATATTGGAACTTTTGCCTATTTAATTCCCAAAGAGAGTCCAAAACTACAGAAAGTTGTTCTTTCATGCTGTATCTCCTAAAAGATTTGTGGAGCAAAAGCACTGCCTAAGAAATGGAGAAAGAAAAAGGAAAATAATGGAGAAAACAGTGACACTGGTATCTTGGAGGACATAGCCATTAGCTACACTAATTTCACCTCACTGCGAAGGTTCTTTTGTTACTAGAGATTAGGTTTTGCACAAGCACCAACAAATGATTGTCAGGCATTTTCCTTGGCCTTTTTGATAGTCTGCACATGTATCCCATAGTCTGAGGTGGCAAAATATCAATCAACAGCCTCCAAAGTTTTATGTTTCCTCTATAATTTCAACCGAGTACATATTCCCTTTCTACATGCATGCTTCTTAGCAACTATTTGTTCATTTTTAAGTCTGTTTCTGCCTCAAAGATGGCAAACATGTTTTTCACAAGTGCAAGCAAGAGGTTTAGAAACCTTCATTCAGCTTTTGTGAGTGGGGAGGTGCTCCTACAGCATGCTCAATTGCCAAGAACAGTCCAGAGTTTACTGTTTCTTAGCAGAGGGCATCACACTAATATAAATGTTTGCCTTGGCACCATCTTTATTCATGAGCAATTTAAGTTTCCCAGGACTGAAGAGGGGAACCTGGGTCTGAATTCTCTTCCAAGAGCTCTCCAGGAGTTTTAAAAGTCCCTGAACTCTTATAAAGAATTATAAATAGCCAGGGAGTATTTTTAACACCACACAACATACCTGAACCAATGATCGGGTTACCAAACACTTCTCCTGTTCTTACATTTTCCTAGACACACACTGTTGACACTGCTGGAGAAGTCAGAAACCATTGCTTTTCCCCCACTAAAGTTGGTCTTAAAATGCATACAACTAGCAATATATTTGCATCTGTTACCATCAGAGATGAGAGCAGCACTGTAAATTTCACTCAAAACCTTTGGACCCAGAAGAATACAGTAAGGGAAGAAGGGGCAAAATAATTCATTTTTTTAAGTGGCAAAAAAACCCAAACTAAACTAAACTGACCTAAAAATCACTATTTGCTCGATAAACACAGCTGGATATATAGCAGTTAAAAGAAAACTCCTCATTTCCAAAAAGATAATTCCATATTAATTCAAATCATATTTAAGAAATGATCTAATACATATTTTTTTCCTCTAATCATCATTATGCTCATTCACAGCATTTACTGACCTTGAGTTTGAATTCAATTGTTGCACTGTAGCCAGTTTTCTCACAGGTGATGTTGACTGTTCCCCCAAGCTCTAAAGTCATTGTGCCATAAAGAATTCCTGCAAGAGGGAAAAAAAAAACATTAACACAATACAGAAATAAACAGATAAAATGAATGTTTATACCTGAACAAGAGAAAAAACCTAGATTCTTAGGGCACAGTTCTTGGAACAGACATGTCTGTGTCAGAGGAAAAAGAATCATCTTTTCAGATGGCCTTTTGTAATCATAGAATTTTGGGGTTGGAAGGGACCTCAAGGATCATCTAGTTCCAACCTCCCTGCCATGGGCACCTCACACTAGATCAGGTTGCTCAGAGCCACATCCAGCCTGGCCTTAAAAACCTCCAGGAATGAGGCTTAACCACCTCCCTGGGCAACCTGTTCTAGTGTCTCACCACCTGCATGACCTTTCTGCCAACAGGACAACCCAAACAGAAACAGAACAATCTTAAGTGAATTACAGATGAGCACAAAAAAATATTTAAGGCATGTCTTTGGCAGCATACACTGCTGGTCTGAGTAGGAGTGGTGTTTAGCCTTACTGCAGATGATTGCAGGAGGGAAGCTTTTGATGTTAATACAGGAAAATAACTCTACAACAAAGAGAGCAAAGGAAAACTTCCCTTGAACAGAAGCAGTAAGATCACAAATGAGGATAATCATGGACAAGCAACTGAAGACAATGCTGATGACTTCTCCAGAGACTTTTGGAAGTACATGACCACTGTCTTTCCCTCTGCAGTCCAGTGTTTGAAACATGGAATATAGTTTACATACACTGGATGCATGTGCAAACATGTTTTTTCACCCTGCCGATTCTCCTTCTACCTTTTACTCTCACTAGTTCTCCTCCCTTCTGGTTTGATTTGAATGCATAGATCTTAAGTACTTTAAAAATTGTTAAATATTATTTTAGTGAGAGCCATAAACCCCCAAATTAAAATTTCTATGAGCAACAAAAAGATTAGAGCCTACCGAATTAATGCCACATTAGAGAATTCTGCTAACTGATTTTCATACTTCTTAAAAGTAAAAAAAGATATTATAATTGCTGCCTATAAGGCTTCTGAAAGGGAATTTCCCCAGAGAATGGGTAGATAAACCTTTACAAGTAACAGCCTAAAAGTCAGCAGTTCTGCAATGTATTTTGTACTACCTCTGACTGTTCAGAAAGCTTTACAAACTACTGACCTGTTTCCCATAGCGAAATGGTCATGACTGACATTCAAATCACACAAGGGAGGTGTAGACGCCACATTGCTTTTTATGTTTACAATGGAACAATATTGGAAAAGCCCAAAACTTTCTTTAAATAAGGAAAAAAAGCAACTCAAACAGTAAATTACTGCCATATAATGACAGATAGCTCTATACATGCTCTTACTGTTCATGAAAAACAAATCTTCCTCTGTGCTGAAGAGCAGATTATTGCTTAAATAACACATACATTTTTCTCCTAATATAAGGAAGCCTAGAGCCACCAATGCTGTCAGCGTTCAGAACACTCTTATTAGATGACAAGTCCCTTCCAACCCTGAATGATACTATGATACTATGAATCCAAGGTAGTATACTATTTAAAATGAAGTTTTCTTCTCCTAACTTTGCCATCTATAGAGTGAAAAAAAACCATAATCCCATTACCTTTACAATGAGCATATGGCATTGTCATTACATAATCTTCTCCCCTATTTAGGAATGTTAGCCGTCCTTCTCCATCCAGTATGGCAGACAACGAATTCCCTGAAACAAAGACAGAAAATCACATTTAGCATAGAATAGACTAGAATAGAATTAACCAGGTTGGAAAAGACCTTTGAGATCATCAAGTCCAACCTATCATCCAACACAATCTAATCAACTAAACCACGGCACCAAGTGCCCCATCCAGTCTCCTCTTAAACACCTCCAGTGATAGTGACTCCACCACCTCCCTGGGCAGCCCATTCCAATGGCCAATCACTCTTTCTGTGAAGAACTTCTTCCTTCCACTCTGACCCTGCAAGACAGCAGTCAACATCTCCCAAGAACTAAGTGATTCAGAACATCAATATATTTAGCATTGCAGACCATGCTGTCCAGTGAAGCCACTATAAAACACAGCGTCCCCAATGAAAAACTGAAATACTACAAAAAGAGAAATGAAAACCCCAAAGCCCAGCAGCAAAAACTTTGTGAAGAAATGATGACGCAATCATCAAATTCCTGATTCTCCTAACAGCCTCATTTGCACAGACTCTATGCTCTTCAATGAAGGTACAACAGAAAAAAACCCTGTTATTTACCGTAGAATTTTGATTTGGCCAGAATGCTACCACTAAGGCAAAACCCATCCTTGCGGTTGCTAACATAGAAGGCAGATATTGGAGGATGATGTGATACCTGGTGAGAAAAAAAAAACACAGAGCTGGTAAACACAAATAACAGAATAACATGCAGTGGAGTACAACTCTTGAGCTAATAATGGCAGAATACTTTCACCGGAGGAAGAGGGACCATTAAATAGTAGGGGTTGGATATCATCTAGGCCTTCCTGATTGAGATCAGCTTGCACAGGAACATGTCCTGGAGGGCTTTGAAAGTCTCCAGAGAAGAAGACTCTACATTCTCTCTGTGCAGCCTGCCCTAGGCCTCCATCACCCTCAAAGTAAAGTTTCTCCTTAAATTCAAGTGAAACCTCCTGTGTTCTAGTTTGTACCTGTTGCCCCTTGTCCTATCACTACCACTGAAATGAGCTCAGCCCCATCATCCTGGCCTCCACCCTCTAGGTATTTCCATGGATTTATAAGATCCCCTTCCAATCTTCTCTTTTCCAGGCTGAAGAGCCCCAGGTCACTCAGCCTATCCTCATATGAGTGATGTTCCAGTCCCCTGATCATGCTCATGGCTCTTCCCTGTCCTTTGAAGTGGGAAATTCAGAAGTGGACACAGTACTCCAGGTCTGACCTCACCAGGCAGAGTAGAGGGCAAAGAGAACCTCCCTTGACCTGCTGGCCACACTCTTCTTAATGCATCCCAAATACCACTGGCCTTCTTGGACACAAGGGCATATTGCTGGCTCATTGTGAACTTGTTGTCCACCAGCACTCCCAGGTCCTGTTTTCCAGCAAGTCAACCCCTAATGTGCCTGGGGTTATTCCTCCCCAGGTGCAGGACTCTATACTTGCTTTTGTTAAACTTGATGAGGTTAAATGTTGGAACCATGTCTCTAGAGAGACACAAATAATAGGGAGTAAAAACACTGAACTATGCTTACCAGGGAAGCTTTTAGGATACTATTCATACAGTTAAGTACCTTTTCTGAAACTATCACATTGTGCAGTTAGTGCCAACAAGCAACATGTTTACTTTTTTGTTTAGAAATACTTTTCCAGTTATTGCAGCTACCTGTTCTGCAATGTAAAATGTCTTGCTGTTGGTCCTTGGATGAATCCACATGCAGCGGAAAGTCTCACCAAGGATAGGGTTGTACGGCTTTTTCAGCCCCTAAGCAGAAATGGGACAGACAGTAACCATACAGTGCAGCTACACAGCTCACAAATACTTAATCACCCTGTCACTGAATACCACACATCAAAAAAAAACCCAACCCAAACCAATCATCATAAACATGCTGAAGTACATTGTACTTGATTTCATCATTTGAAAAACTATGCTCAGTTAATCTGTTCTTCATTCTAAGGAAATCAGCATAGATTTAATACAGCTGCAACTATTCCAGGCTACAGATAATGACAAACAAAACAGAGGATTGTATTTTGTAGCTCAGTTGCGGCTGAGTGGCTGTTCTTAGAAAATTTTCCACAGACCTCAAACAGAAAGTAGTAGAAAGTAAATGAATTACTATTGGGTGTAAAAGGGAAAATAATGATAAGGTCTAAATAATCCCACTGGACAGACGTCTCCTGTAAAACTTAGTTCTATAAACTAACTTTTTGGCTTCCTCACTCTGGCACATACTAACTTGTGCTTCTGCTGGCTTTGCTGACCTTGAATGCTTTCTTCTTGTGGTTACATACTAACAGCAACTCTCTGCTCTTTCTCTTGTCCAGTGTACAGGGGGAGGAAAAGGAACCGAGAGGGGGAAGCTATTAGTAGCCTGCTGGTTTTGTCCTAGGGGCTTCTTGTCTTGTTCATAAATTGTACATATATGTAAATAATGTATATTTTGTACATATTAATTGCATTTCATAATTAGATTGTAGTTTTGCTTGTAAATACAGCTTCACTGGCTAACTGAGCTGGTCTGGCAATTTCATGCTGGGGGAAAATTTCAACCCACCACACAGACCAAGATATGAAGTTAGGTGATACTTTCTGCCTTCAACACTGTTTCCCACCAGTGATCATAAAGGTTCTAGGTGTAAAGCTACATGAAGTAGTGGAAATATTAATCCTCCAACTGCAGCATGTTATCAGCAAAGAACAGTAGAAATAGAACTGACTCAACTTTATAATAAAATGTTTAGTTCAACTCCTGCTGCAAGGAAACCAAATGGACACAGCCTATTTTAGGCATGTCTAGGAGCAAGAAAGGTCCATAATGAGTTTGTGCAAATATTGCAAACATAACACATAACCTTCCCTTTAAGAGTGGCAGAACAGATACTTTTAACAAAGATTTTTACAAGGAACTGTCAAATGAAAAACTTATACAGCACATCCCTAAGCCCTCAAACTAGACACAAGACAAAAACAATATGAGAGGGCACCTTTGGCTTTTTGTAGAATCCTGACAAATACCATTTCACTACTTTTTTCATGCGGTTGTAAGCATTCTCTTCAAGAGCAGCTCTGTGAAGAAAGCAGACCACACACAGATCAAATGTCAGTAACCTTTCAATTACAATACAGCCACAATTGTGGTGTATCTTGAACCTAGGAGTTGACTAAAACCAAGGTTTCATGATTTGCAGTACTGCAAAACTTTCATCCTGACAGTGCATCAAATTCAAAGGTTTCAAATAATTGTCTGAAAAAGTAAATCAACAAAAATTCAGAAATGCTATTTCCATGATTGAGTCTCTTCCTTGTAACATTAAATTCTGTTCCACCTCCACTGAAGTTCTTCCATTTATGAGAGGCTACTTCAGAGAACTGCCTTGCTCACAGAACTCAAGAGCTGAATAGTATTTTCATTCACAGTCTTGTGTTTATTAGCTACATTTGAGCAGGCAGTTACAAGTCTGAATGGAACTTAATGTATTATAAAGGTTAACTAGTACTGGTTGACTATTTTTAATATGCCTCCTAGGGAAAAAAGAATGAAACTCATTTTGAGGATTCTTCTAAACATTCTCTGAAAGCTAAACCAGAAAAAACTGCAACACAATTGCTCTTAAATTACTCAGAGGGGCCAGACTTCAAGATGTACCATATGAGCTTGCAGGCAGTCAGCTCTCTGTGAACAAGGATATCTGATACATCATCAGACAAACATTCAAAATCTAAGTGGTCTACAATGTTTTTTTCAGTAGACTAGATTGAATGTTTCAGTATACACTGCTATCCCATTTTAGTTTTAAAAAAAAAACAACAAAAAGACTGAAAACCAGAGATAGGATTGACTCACTCGGACAGAAAGTCTGCATGGTAGTAGTAATCAGACAGCTTGTCCAGGAAAGAACGAGGTTCCAAGATAAATGTAGGTAGCACAACCTTGGACAAGTCCATTCCTGGCCGGACTTGCTTCAGGAGTGTCCAGATCAGGCTTTTATTTTCTTCTGACACTACTTCTGTCTGAGCAGCCTCCCCTGCCTAGGATGAACAACAAACTGCTTACAGAAAGGAGAATAAATAATCCTTCAGAAGACAGGCCAACACATTCCAAGAATGACATGTGCATAGAAAATGGGTAATTGAAATCAATCACTTGGAGAAGCTAAAGCAACTATGGAAGAAAAAAGAAGTTGCTCTAAATATACTTATGATACATCTTCAATGAAATATTAAAAACTGCATTTGTTTTCATCAGCTCTAACTCAGAACAAACAGAGGTAGAACGCTGTTCAGAAATCCTCCCTTAGCGCTTTCCTAGGTATCACATCCGTTAACCTGTGTTACCACATGCAGGACTTGTACAACAAAGGGCTGCTCATTCATCCAACTAACTTTTTCCCATCATAAAAGTTGGCTTATTTAAGCTTTCCACTGGCTTGAGCAGTCAACAGTATTAGTGGTTTTCCCTAAATAAAATCCCTACTTAGGGACAAGTGAGCAAAGCCAGCAGTGCCAGTCCAATATGTTCCTTTCTGTCCAAGATACTCTTCCTTACAGCTACTGAAATCAAAAGCAAAGGTGGTAAGAAAAGCATCCCTCTTCCTAGAGCAGTTCTAAAATGCATCATCAAGAACTTCTCAATTTAAACTTCCTGACTTTTCCTAAACTATTCCTCCTTCTCACAACAATACCGGAAAGCAAGGAATACTTCGTACTTTAGGTCTCATAGTTATGAAAACAATTCTGATAGCTAGCACTTGAGCAGAATTGGGAGCTCAGGGAAAAGTTCATCTCCATTTCCAGTACTAAGGTTTTTGGTAGCTTTATAGCAAGTAAAACATACAAGTTCCTGTCTTATTTGTCTGTGCTGATATATAAGACAACCTACAGAAGTGGAATGGCAGCTCTGGGGCATCATATATATTAGAATGCAAGGTGACATCAGAAACACAGCAGGTCTGAATTCTGCAGACCAAACAGCTGCTTAACCCCTCTTGCAGCAGAAAAACAGGTGTTGCTTGCATTAAAATTTTCCACTCAAGAACTTTTAGCTGAAGAAGAATCCAGCAGTAACTTAACAAAAAACAAGTAGAAATAACTGCAAAAGGACAGGTGAGCTTCCTGCTGTATGTGGCACTTTCCATCTGAGCAATATTCCAGGAAACCTAGTTAGCTTGGTTAAATTCCCAGGGCGGGGCAGAGCTTCCCCAACCCCCATTAAAACCAGTGCTGCAAGTCAGCTTTCAAGTGTAGTCAAGACTCCTAAAACATCAGTTTGCTATCTGGAGAACCTGCAGCAGCACTATTACCTCCCCAAGTTCTTCATGGCTCTGTTCTAAGTAGGTAGTTTCCTTGATATTTATTGGCTCTGGATCAATGTAAGAATCATCTTGTCGCTCTGATGTGTCACTATCGCTGTCTTCGCTTTTCCCCAAGCCATCGTTATCAGATTCCTCGTGGTCATTCTCCTTATCAGATTTGTCAGAGTACACATCTTGATCTTTAAAGTGCTGCCTCTCAATTTCACTGTCATTTAACCTACAAAAAAAAAGAGTGAATCTTCAATTCCACACAATAATTTCACATTTCCAGACTGGGATCCTAATACAACATAGACTAAAACTGCCAGTAAGGGTAAATCCAGATTTGGTAGAAATATGCGGGGTGTGCTCTTCTCACTGAACTGCCAAACACACCAACTTCACAATAGTTCCACTAGAAGCAATACTATTAGCATAGACCCACTACACTACAATGACCTTCTAGTCCAGCTGCCTGACCACCTTACAGATGATAACAGTTAAAACCTGTTATCAAGGGCACTGTCCAAATGCCTCTTACACACTGATAGTCTTGGGGCCTTGACCAGCTCACTAGGCAGCCCTTTCTAGTGTTTGGCCACCCTCTTGGTAAAGAAACACTTCCTACTATCAAGTCTGAACATCCCTTGATACAGGTTAGAACCATTGCCACACATCCTATCACTGGATGCCAGGGAGACCTGCACTTCCATTGCCATTTTCCTTCCTCAGGAAGCTGTAGAGAGCAAGGAGGTCATCCTCCCGCCTCCTTTCTCCTGAGCAGACAACCCCAAAGTCCTCATAAGACATGCATTCCAGCTATTTCACCAGCTTTGTTTCCCTCCTCTGTGTGCATTACAAGACCCTTTTTAAATTGTGTAGCCCAGAACTGCGCACAGTACTCAAAGTGAGACCATACCAAGGCTGAATAATCATCTTTTTTGACTGGCTGATTACACTGTTTGGATGCATGCCAATATGCATTTTGCCCTCTTGCTTACAGCATATTGCTGCCTACCAGACCCCGTTCTGCAGAGCTGCTCTCCAACCACTCCTCTCCCAATTTATACCTCTGCCCCATGTGCAGAACATTTGTTCTTGTTAAAAGTCATCCATTGGTCAGTGCTCAATTCTTCAAGCTATCTAGATCCCTCCCACCTGTCCTTTGAGAGAGAGTCAACAGTACCTCATAGACTGCTAATGGTGCATTCAACTCCTGCATCCAAGTCCTTGATGAAAATACTGACCAGAATAGGCCCTAGGATTGAGCTCTGAGGAACATCACTAGTGGCTGGTCACCAGGTAGATATGGTCCCATTCACTGTATTCCTTTGAGCCCTGCCTTTCACCCACTTCCTCATCTAGTGCACTGTGACATGTTCATCTCACAGGTGGATAGCTTGCCCAGAAGAATGTTGTGAGAGACAGCATCAAAAGCCTTACTAAATTGGGAAAAGCTACATCCATTACCTTACCTTCATCCACTAGGCAGGTGACCTTATCACAGAAGGATATAAAATACGTAAATTTTTCCCTTAGTGAACTATGTTGACTGTGCCCAGTGAATTAATTGTTCTTCAAGTGTCTTTTACTAGCACCCAGGATTACCTTCTCCATCTTTTTTCAGAGAATGGTCTGGATTGGAAGGGACCTCTGAAGGTCATCCAGTCCAACCCCCTCTGCAGTCAGCAGGGACATCCCCAACTAGGTCAGGTTGCCCAGAGCCCTGACAAACCTCACCTTGAATATTTCCAGGGATGGTGCTACAACCACCTCCCTGAGCAACCGTTTCCAGTGTTTGACTGCCCTCATAGTAAAGGACTTGTTCCTAACATCCAATCTTCTCTAGTTTGAAGCCATTGCCCCTCATCCTGTCACTGCAGGCCTTTGCAAACAGTCTCTCTCCATCTTTCCTGTAAGCCCCCTTCAGGTACTGGCAGGCTGCTACTAGGTCTCCCTGGAGTCTCCTCTTCTCCAGGCTGAACACCCCAAGCTCCCTCAGCCTGTGTTTGTAGGAGAGGTGCTCTCTGCTGGACCTTCCCTAGGTACTGAGGTTAGACTAACAAAAAAGAGTCCTGCTGTAACATCCACTAGCACCTTCAGTATTCTGGAATGAATCTCACTAGGCCCCATGGACTTAATAAACATTCAGCTGACAAGAATCAGTCTCTCTCTCACAGTTTCAGTGTTCACAAACGGCAAGTCATTGTTCACACAATTGTGGTCTTCCAACTCAGAGGTCTGGACAGCCCAAGGCCTAATAGCACTACTGAAGACTAGGCAAAAACCCCACACGGAATGTCTGCTTTTTCTTGATCTCTATTTTTCAAGTGACCATCTTGAGTATTTGTCCAATGTTTCCTTGGACCTCCTCTTGCTATTAACATATATTAAAAAGCAAGCCCTCAGCTGAAGCTAAATTTGCTCTCAACTTTTCTTTTCCCTCTTCTGCCAACTCCATTAAAACTAGGCCTGCAGGTTTTGTTGCTTAGTTAAAGACACTAAATACTTTTAGAATATGCTATATCCAAAGATCTACTTAACTGAACCATTAGTCTTAATTAGATTTCACAGTTATGGCTAATTGCTGTGATTATAATCTGGGCCAGGTGCTGATTTTAAATTACTATTCAGGAGTACAGATCTTCAGCTTAATTGTACACAGTTGTTTTATTGTTTCCCTGAGATAACAGAAGGAGCAAAACTGTAGCTAAGCCTGCTTGGTCATCTGGACAGGACCTTGAATCTGGACCAGGGGAAATAATTTGTCTTCTTTGTGTTTTTCCTCAAGATTATCTATGCCAGACATTTCTTCCAGTTCACGTCTTCTGTCTCAAATACAGGCATGTACTCTTCACAGCAGATGAAAATTCCTGCCCACTCAGAAAAGACAGATGGGCAGCTAAACATTCACAGGTGGGAGGGATTACTTCAAATAAATTTACATTCACCTGAAAATACCTCAAATTGGAAGACTGAAAGAAACTGTGCATAGCACAAGCTTCAAACTCAGTTATTTCAAACGTTTAATTTTCTAATGTGTTTCAGTAGCAGAACTGAAGTGTTTGAAAACACCATTCATTCACCATGCTTGCTTTAATACATTTATACTAACCAAAAACCTATCTGCAAGTATTTATGGAAATACACAGGAATTACTCATGAGCATTCAGACCTTAGATACCATCAGGTGATACCAGATCATGTCAACTTTTCAGGTAACAGGGTAGATGAATCAATCATCCATGATGATTCAAAGCTGAGACACGCTGAAACCATTTAAATCATTATGGCACTGTTGATATAAACCAAGGAACAGCAACTCATGCTCACATCTACCAGCTTTTGTCACATGTACCAAACTTATTTCCTTGTGAGGCTAATAAGAGTGATCAAGTTCAAGATACAAAAAACCCTAAGTACTTCAACTAACTGATGCGATACTCAACTTTGAGTTCCTTGAGCCAAACTTTCCCCTATATCTGCCTTGCTTGAAAAGACTTTTTGTTTGTTTGCTTTATCCACATACAATATAAGTCACAGTGCAAATAAGACACATAAAGAGAAATGAGGAGCAAAAAGAACTGTGACCTTAGAAAAGGATTCTCCCTGTGGAGAAGTTACCCCCACAAGGTTCTGCTAAAGGGACAATCAAGCATAGTAATTAGTTCACTTACGGTAGGTTCTCTCCGCTGTGCAAGTTGTTAGCACGAAGCAGACCATAGAGAGAGACATGAGTACTGTCTGCTGAAGAGTTCAAATCATGTTCCTTGCCTTCTCTAATCATTGTACGTTTAAGCAGACTTGAACATTTCAGTGCCAGCTCCAAAGCATCCATCCAACACCTGCCTAAAGACAAGTTTATGATTAGACTACAATGAAGGATTTAACTGAACTATACAACCTCCATTCCCTAATTTCACAGTATTTTTGAGTTTGCTTACATTGTCTTGGAAGAAACACTTCAGAGTTGATGCATGTTACCTGCATCGGATTTTATAGTCTGGTAGGAACATAAAGACCAACTCAGAACTACCCAGCTCTGGGACAAGAGTTGTTTTGGTGTAGGGCAAACAAAGTAAGTAATGCTTTTGTTAGAGCATATTCCATTTCTTCATTAATGCAAGTATGGTTCAGCCCAGGCCCTGACTGCTGAATGCAACTGCATCAGCTGGAAATTTTTGCTCATGTAAAATAACAACTATGTGGAAGAGGAACTATAATGTTAGCATATAAATGCCATCTCAACAGAAAAGAGCAGACACACTATTGTGTTGTTTTTTTGGTTTTTTTTGGCAAGAAGTAGCTAATGAAATTTGTGTGTTCTTTCCTCTCCTTATTTATTCATTTCAATGTATCTAATTCATTTTCCAACACAAAAGGCAAAGAGTTCTATTTTTAAAGTCTGCAGGGCTATACTTAGCCAGTGAAAGGAAAGCAGCTGCTAAAGAGATTACACAAATTTTGTTTCCATGTTGTAACTTTGGAAGATAGTTGCATTGACCTTGACCACCATCTTCACAGTGATGAGGGTGTTAGAAACTCTTTTAAATGGAATTTTTACTACTAGAACTCTGTGCAACTGCTGCACTTCATAATACACAAATTGTTTCATTAGAAATTATGCCCACATTAGCACTTTAGAGAGGAACCAACTTGAGTATTTTGACATACATTAATAAGGTTAAATCTGAAATAACCTCCCCTTCTACCCAGCCAACGCAAGGCAGCTTGTAGGAGTTCAGCAAGCGCTTCTTGCAGTCACAATTTTCCTTTAACAACCATGCAAAGCTACTAGTACCAACACAACTGAATGCACTAAGGGTGAACCTTAACAAAAATGAAGCTATAAGCACAGTGCTCTAACAGTCATGGTAAGATCACTGAAGCCATCCAAAGTAACTACTTGCTGTCACTGCAGAAAACACTGAGATGTCTGTTTACCATCTGATTCTGAAGCAGCTCGGATGATCAAGTAACTGCTGGGTAATGGCTGAGTTATAGAACCAACTGCTTCACCTTTGGGACCCTTGAAATACACAAAAGAAGCAACAGTATCAGATTTTAGTTCAGTTTTACGGTTTTTTATTCAATGTAATAACAAAATGACACAATGCAGGGCTATTTACTGTCACTCAGCAACATCTAATGAAGACATGAATGGAAAAATGGACAGCCCTCTTTTACTGAATTTCTTCAAAGACTTTAAGTATAGCTCCCAACCCAACCCCACTTTAAAAAGAATGGTCTTTGGGATTCAAATAATTTGTGGTGGTGTTTGTTTGGTTTGGGTTTTGTTTTGTTTTGTAAATCAGACAAGGCACAGGAACTCAGAAATGCTCTGCTGATACTACTTATAGCCAGAAGACAAAAGCATCAAAAAGAATGCCATGGAGAAGGCATCCCCACTGTCTGGGGATTCCTGTAGATGGGTGTAGAAAGATCACAAGGGACAAGCTATTCCTCCTCAGCTCATTATTTCAGCCTGTGAGCTAAGACTGAAAGCAAGCAAAACAGAAAACATCTGTGGGATGGTTTAAGAGAGCTGATTTACAGCAAATGCTGCCCAGTAGAAGACCCTACGTTTGTAGAGCATGTGGCTCTTCCCCTTCCAGTCCCGTTGATAACTGGTCAGAGGAAAGGTTCCTTTCAATTTCTACAAGGATGCTACAGTTCACAGAGCAGACATTAAGGCAAGCCAAGCCCTTGCAAAAAAGAGGGGGGCCTTGTTCAGTGACATACTTCATGCTTATTTTACATAACAACATACTTGGTGTCTTAGCAGCATCCTGAGCTCCAGAACTGCATGATTTTTGCCTGACTTAAGAGAGATGAGTCAATTGATATTTGAATAACATGGAAATAACTCCTCACAGCCTAACAGTGTGCATTGCTACAGAAACCCACTCATCCTCTCACCCTTCCTCCTTCTCCTTCAAACTCCCTACCTATCCACTACTTCATGCCACAAAATATTTAAGTGCTTAACTGAAGGCTTGACATTTAAATAAGAAAAAAACCCCAAGCTGATGCCCAGGTTCGTAAGAAACATTTAGATGCTTAAGTCTCTCTATAAAGGGTATCAGCAGGACACCATGGCATTATGTTCAACCAAAAGACACACAGAGGATGTTAAATGCCACAGCTAAATTTTCATTATGAAGTTCTTCACATTCCAAATTCAAAACATAAAATCCAAAAGACCTTTCAATTTCTCTCAAGCTTTATTTTGGAACGACCATTTTAAAGCTCCTTAAAGAAAAGAAAAGAAAACAAAACAAAAAGTTTACCTAAGGTAATTTTAAGACAACTGATAGGCAAAGAGGGCTGTATTAAACATACTTGAAGCTACTGTTGACAGCTGGGTTAATCCTGCCTAACCCACGAGTTAACATATTTTGGTCTTAACTGATTTCACCCAGAGAAATCTAATGAAAAGTCAGTACAAGGCTTAGAAGAGGGAATTGGAAAGCCAGCAGAAGTTTTGAGCAAAAGCAGATAAAGGCAGATATTTTAGAAGCAAGCAAATGAAACAGCCAGAACGTTTCTGAGGGTGAGAGGCAGGTAAGGAGGTGTCTTGGTGGCACTTAAAATCCAATACAGTCAAGCTAGAGCTGGTGTAAATGATGTTCTGAAACTCCCAAATAGTCTGTATGGAGTAACAACAACTTGGCTGTTGGAAGCAAGATTCCAAACCTCAGTCCCCTTCTGAACAAGCAGCAAGGTGTGCCAACCAAAGACTGTGCTGAAGTGGCAACCTCAGGAGTTAGTGTGTAACCAGGAGGTTACTCCTGAGAACAGGGAGGGAAAGCCCCAGGCATGAGCACTCCTTGCCCTGTGGGTGAACAGGCAGGGAAGAGGCCTCCTTTCCACCAGGCCCCTGGGGAGGGGAGAGCACCAAGGCACAGTACAGTGCCAGGCAGGTGTGTGAGAGGAGCTGGGGTGCTGCACAGAGGCAACTGGGGCACCATGGGTGCACCAATACCATGCAATGGCCTCGGCTGGCACAAGTCCTCAAACTCTCAGGCCACAGGACATGGACTAAGGACAGGCCTCTCCCAGTTAAGATCTCCCATTTAGGGCTGTCCTGTGGGCAGCAGGGTACACTACTTTGTACCAAACAGCTATGATTTAGAGATGAAGTGTGGTTTTGGTCTTTGTGGTTTTATTTTAATGCAGGAAAGTTCTATGCCCCTAGGTGCTTTGACAACGCATTGATTAGAACCAAATTAATAACTTTCGGTGAATATTTAAATAGGTTGACTTATTTTGAAACAAGTGCTCATGGATCTTTATTTCCTCTACTTGATCACTATTCCAAAAGCACTGGGTATTCACTTTTGACACCACCCATTACGTTTCAAAAATCAATTTTCAGGTATGTTAGTGTTTTGTATGAGAGAGACATTGGTGTCCAATTTTTAGATGCCTTCATCTGAACTGTCTCATTCTCCTAATGAAATGATGGTATCATTCCAGTACAAGGTAATGGGCAAGCGAAAAATTCCACTAGATGATGAAACCCTTTTAAGTTTACTTCCTACAGAATATTCATGCCAATCAAACTCAAGTGCCATGAACATTCAGGGAAAGCAATAGAAACTGATGGTTGGGCACACATGACTATATTGACTCACCAAAAATTATTTGCAGTAACTTTTCTGGCTGCTAATTTTAGAAAACTGAAAGGGCATCAGTACCAGGTACACATCAGAAAGATAGGACAAGGTACTTTGGATCAGCTACCCCAGAGTGCAGCAGGAACATCAAAGACCACAGCAACAAACTTAAAGGAGTGTGTGAAGGGACTGGCCACAAACTGCAGTCTGCCAGGACACACTGTGTGAAGTGGGTTCAAGTGAGAAAAGTGTCCTGCAGTATTTGCATCTGTGTAAATGTTTCTGGCAACATCATCTTCCTGCACTGACAAACAAAGTTAATTTTTGCCTTTGATTTCAACCTCCTGCTGCTAAATCTACTCTGTAAATCAGTCCATTGCTATTATGAAGGTTTTGCCTCATGATAATAAATCTGTAACTAGGACATGATAATTGACTAGGTAAACAGGGCAGAAAAAGGTTTCTAATTTCAAGGTCTTTCACCTAATTCAGTTCAGGAATTCTCAACTGCAAATAGCCATACCAAAATGAACAAATGCCACTCCAGCTCTCAGCACATTTAAAATGGACAATATCAACTGGTTCAGGTTCAAAATTTGACCTACCTTAAAAAAGTAAAAATCTGGTGGGGTATGTCCTCTAAATTCTAAATATCTAGTTAAAAAAACAAACAAATCCATTTCTCATTGCCAAGCAATAAAGAAATATAAGACTGATTTGTGATCTTCTGCAGACAGGCCACCACTTTGCAACGTATGCATACACGATCATAAATAAAGCACATTAACAACCAAACCCTATAGCTTTGAAACAGGATATGAAGTTTGTGTTCTGCAAAGATGAGATTACCACTAACTGACGAAAGGTCCTCCTAAACAATATTAAAATGAAGTAATTCAAAGCCAGGTGAGAAAGGTTTGATCTAAGCTAGGTAAATTTAGTCAACATTGATAATGACAATAATTCAGAAAGACCAACAACAAGCTTTAGGAATTATGCTAGCAGACTGACTTCCCAGTCTGAGATAAGGAGGACAAAATCAAAGCAGCATATTCTTCAGCTGTGACAGCATAGCTGTAGCCATTTAAAATTCAGAAGATGATATCTAATAACCAGTAGCTATCTTAGGGTGTATGTTGCAGAAGGAATAATTATGAGGAGGGTCCCAATATTGTACCAAAATTTCATCTAAAGCAATATGTTACTTCAGGAGGTAAATATGTTCACTTGTGCTGTGCTTCCGCACCCCATCTCCATATGCAAACACAAAACAAGGACTGTAAGAGTCTGTTTAGTAAACAATGAGTAATAGCAAACATTAGAGGTTCTTATGAGAAACTGAAATAAACCTTCACTGTCCAGAACCCACTATGCTTTTTAAACACTTACAGATAAGAGCTGCTCACAGTATTATGCTATGTATGACAAAGCAAACAGACATCAGAACTGAAAGAAAACACTTAACTTCCTGAAACTGTAGTGAAAAAAAATGGAAATCTATTGACTAAGAAATTGCAATATAAGCTGGCATTGCACATTGAATTTCTAGTCTTGCAAGTAAATTGAACTAGGCTGATATTTTATTATATAAATACAGAGTTGGAAGCCCCCAAAAAAACTTTTATTAGCACATCTTAACTCTAAGTTTGGTAAATCATTTCCCTCGTTAATGTATCAGATGTGACTGACATAAAAAAACAACATTATATATTCATTCCTTCTACTTACATCATTGCCAGTGATGGCATTAACCTCTTAACCTCCCTGCACCCCACCCTTCTGAAACTATTTAAGTATACAGAGCAACAAAAATCGAGTACTTTTCATGCTGAAGAGGACTAAGTATTGAAGGCTTACACTCAGAATAAACAAATCAGTTTGTCTTTACTTACAGCTGGCTAATGCTAGTTAAGAACCACATACACTACCACTAACCTTTATAGCCCATATGGACTGCTCCAAAGGATGAAAAAGTTTGAAACAAAAGCCATCTTTTTTAGAAGGCCTCTCAATGAGTTCACAAGCGTTCAGGAGCACTGTTCCTACCCACTGGCCATTTTTGGGAGTTTTGTAAACAAGCAACACGCCTGGTTTCAGTACACACCACAGTTTGGTCCAGCTTTTTAAGGTACCACGAATCTAGAAGATAAATAGTTGCAGTTACATCTTTGTGAAGCCAATACCAAAACCATCCCCCTTAAAATTAAAATAATTGACTAGTTTTTAATCTTCAAGCAAAGTTTATCAGGTCTGTTGAAAGTTTATCCAGGTTTATCAAAGACAACACAAAGGTACAGTTTCAATGCTCACTCTTCTTTCTTGATAAATATTTATTCTACAAATGGCTATACACAAATCCTGGTATGAGAAATACTAGAATTCATCTGAAACCTTCATAAATTTTCCTGTCTGGAACATATTTTATTACTAGCCTAGAATGAAAAAAGGATAAACTTTGGAAACAGAGCTCCTTTGCAAACAGGGTAAACGTAACAACAAAAATAGGAGTCACAATATTCAGAGATAGTAGAATTTCTTAAATAAAACCTCTCATGACAGCTATTAGCTTCAACCAGTAAGTGAAACGCAAGATCCTTTCAAGTGCCTGAATCTGCACATCTGCAGAGACTGCTTGCATCACTTCTGTCGGTTCTGGAATTTAATTACTTCTGTGTCTGCAGGACACAGCATTGCCTCTGAGCAGTGGTTTACACTCTTCACAGTGATTTTTGCAAGAACTGGAGAAACTTTTTTCCAGACAAGATATTGTTTGGAGCTAACTATAAAAATGGGCAAC
This sequence comes from Melanerpes formicivorus, assembly GCF_026170545.1. NCBI lineage: Eukaryota > Metazoa > Chordata > Aves > Piciformes > Picidae > Melanerpes > Melanerpes formicivorus. Next base: position 110,750 of record NW_027142416.1, on the reverse strand, counting down.
CAATCCTTTTTCTTGTACAGTTTCCAAAGAATTATATACAAATTCATGAACTCCACTACTATTGATGATGCTGATGGCTAGCTTTGAGAAGTTAATTCCTCACCTTTTGTACCAGTATTAGAGGAAAGTTAGTTCTCAAGAGAGAAATGGAGAGTTACCAGAAATACACAAAGAAACCTGAACCATTTTTGCTATTATTATTGATATAACTGAGCTTCAATTCAAAGGGTAAAATTAAAAAAAAAGGACAAAAAAAATAGAACTGTAAAGCCAACTCATCTGAAGTTGATGGCTGTACACACAAGAGGGATGTGACTATGGTGACTGCAGTTAAGTGGGAGCTAGGATCTTCTATTATTCCCCTAGGATTTGAGCACAGAGACCCAGGGATGCAATTAGTGGCTGCTGTGCTTGTAGAAAAATATTAACAGCAAGTAAAACATTGAACTTTTCCAGTTCCGGTCAAAAAGCAGCAAGCAGCTGCTACATCTTCAACTCAGGTGTCACACTTGGATTCTGACCTTCAACCAGTCAGCCATGACAATAACTGACGGGTCTGTGATAGTGCTAAGTAATTCTTTCGTAGCTCTCTTCTTTTCTTCTCTGTAATTTTTCTTTTGAACCTGTAAATAATAAAAATATTCACAATGTCATAGTCATAAGCCAGTAAACAGAGCACAAAAAGACATCAATACAAGCTGAGGAAAGCCTGCTGAATTCAAGTTGCAATACAGAGGAAGAGCTTTAAAACACAGTATTTGTCTTCAAGGTGTGAACAACTATTTTGTGCTCTGTTTCAAGAGCAACTCATTTCAGATCCTTCTGCAATTTCCTTTTAAGACTGAGGATTCTGAAACTCCTGTTAGAACCAATCAAAGAACTACCCTTCCCCCCTTCCTTTCCTGGTGCAAAGTACAGAATCAAATTTAGGCTAGATTCAGGTTTATAGGTACGTGATGTGATCACCAGTCTTCATACACCAACTACTGCAGCAATCTCTCTCATTTAGAAGCAAATCATTTGATATTTCTCCTGACATGACATCTGCCAAACAGCAGAGTTTGGTCTTGATACAACAGGGGTTTTCCAGGGCCTTCTTTCCCCACAGGTACTGCATGCAAACTGTAGCTTTGACAATTCAGCTCTTCATTTCATTGTGTGCACATGTCCTGAGGCCCCTGCCAATATGAAGCATCCTATAATCGTCCAAGTTATCCTATAATCTCATTTCACCTGAAAGACTACCCTATAGAAGTCCATATTCAAGTAACAGTACAGCAACATTTTAAGTGAAACACCACCAAAACTTCTCAAAATACTGCAATGTTCCATGGCATTTTTGTCTTCTCCTTAGAAAATATGTTACAAATACACAAATGCATCTATAGTCCATGAGGAGTTACTCGGAAATTAATTCACCTTGAGAGATTCCTTTTTTGTAAGTTTGCTTGAAGATAAAGAGATGTCCTTCTCAGAGCCATTGAAAAGCTTGGATTCAGACTGAAATTCACAAAACAATAAATAACCATGACAGATACAAAGATATATTACTGTTGGAAGGACTTCAGATGGTGTTTAAAATGTACAGTTACTTTTGAAGGTTCCCATGCCCCTTCACTTCTCTACTGATTCTCCCACTTTAGAAAGACACAAACAAAATCAAGCACAACTTGTAACATGAGCTGCTCATCACCTCTCTGTGGAGATTTTTCGTAAGGGCTTTATGTGAAAGAAGTCTGAAATTCCTCCAGAAGCAGCTAAACCATATACAGTAAATACATAGTCCATGTAGCCTGTTGCTTAGTATGCCACGGTCTAGATGAGTTAAGCATTATTGTAGCAGAAAGGAAAAGTGTTAGGAGAACCCTGATGTTTAAACACAGGAGTTGTTCCATGACACATGAATTCAAACACCTTCATTCATAATGTGACAGGTCCTCTGAATGGATTGCTATAGAGGCACTTACCCCATGACCCATGAAGGAAAACATAGCCTCTTCAATCTAAGATTCAGCGCTCTAAACCACCACAGTATAACTGACCACTGACGGCACGCGTTCTGCTCCTTCCTCCCTAATCCCATGCTCCGAGTACTGCGCAAATCATCTTCAAGAAGCTCTCAGTGCCCACAGGCAGGGTAACAAGACTCAGGTTTGTTCATGAAACTCAAGTCCTTGCTCATGGCAGGACAATATGCTACCTCAGCAGCACATGATTTCTCCCTCCTGCCTTGCTCCACATCTTGTAAAGATCAAAGTTTACTCTTTGGAATGCATCTGTTGAAAACAAACTACACTCATATACAGATTTTTGAAAGAGAGAGAAGGAGGGGGGAGAAAGAGAGAGAAGGAGGGGGGAGAAAGAGAGAGAAGGAGGGGGGAGAAAGAGAGAGAAGGAGGGGGGAGAAAGAGAGAGAAGGAGGGGGGAGAAAGAGAGAGAAGGAGGGGGGAGAAAGAGAGAGAAGGAGGGGGGAGAAAGAGAGAGAAGGAGGGGGGAGAAAGAGAGAGAAGGAGGGGGGAGAAAGAGAGAGAAGGAGGGGGGAGAAAGAGAGAGAAGGAGGGGGGAGAAAGAGAGAGAAGGAGGGGGGAGAAAGAGAGACCAAAAAAAAAACCCAAGGTGATTCTATCATAATTATCATGTCACTCCTACTGCAATTCAGATATCACAGGATCAGAGGATGTTAGGGGTTGGAAGGGACCTCTGGAGACTGAATCCAATCCCTCTGCCAGAGCAGGACCATAGAATCTAGTGCGGGTCACACAGCAACACATCCATAAACTTATATACACATAAATACATATTAAAATCTGCAGATAAATTATGAAGAATTGTATTTCTTTCTGCACTGAAATAAACCTGATGGACTCACAATTCTTGCTTAGCCAATGAAAAAAAGGAAGAAAACAGAAAAAAAATAAAATCAATGCAACCTTCTGAACTGTGTAAATTCAAGGACAGCTTATGAAAACTTCATTTCAAGCTGCTCAACACTTCTGACTAAGTAACTTCAAGCCTCAGACTATAATGCAAAGCCTAGTCACTGAATTTCTGCTTCAGAATTCTGTAAGATGATAGTCAAAAAATATGCGGGTCCTGGGAAAAGTTACTGCAGTAATAAAAATTGAGCACTCCTTTTCTTACTTCTCACATCCAAGAAAGATTTAAAAGTGGAACAAAGCAACTTAACTTTGATCCTATTTTGACGCCTTTAATTCACAATGAAGACTTCACAGCAATCTGCTTAGATAGTATCAAAAAGATTTCCAGTAACTGGCAAGAGGTAACTTTTATCTCAAAGCCATTTCTCTAACTCCCAGACCCCTCCTAGAAAAATGAGGGAAACCCCTTGATTTTGTATTAAAGGTAGGTTTTTAAACACAAAATTCAGCAAGTATACAACCTGCAATTTAATTCTCCTCTGTCTGAAGTTTAAGGAAATACAGTACTTTAAATGTAATAACAGAAGAGGGAAAATTGCTTATCACTGTCACATAAGAAGAGGTAATGAACTCGTTACGCAAGCTTTAATGGAGCAACTTAAGCAAAACATTCATAAATATTCTAGTTGCTAACAGAAAGCTAATGCAATCTAGAGGTCATGCATATAAAAGCTCCAAACCAGTATCACAGGTTACAAAACCCTCCTTTTCTCAGCATCTGTAGTGGGTTGAGACTACACCCCCCCCAAAGAATTTGGAGAACTAGCCCCAAAATAAATCACCAGACCAGCTGAGCTGGCTTGAAAGCAGAATGAAGCTGTATTTACAAAGCAAGCAAAAATCTAGAGGTATAAAATGCAGTGAACATACACCAAATGTATTTACAATCCAGAAAAACACAAATACAAGGATCCCTTTGTAGAGCATTAGGGGGCTGCTCTCTACTTCCCCCCTTCCCCCCATCTCCTTCCCAGTACCTCACACACAATAGTCAGAACAGATTATCCAGGCAAGGCCATGGGAGAGAGAGAGAACTGCACAAAGAAGCGACAGAAGGAGAAAGAACTCTCTGTGCAACCAGGTATAAGCTATTCAACAAACAAATGGAATGACTACTACATCCAGCCCTGGAGCCTCTATTACAGGAAGGATCTGGACATGCTGAACCATATCCAGAGAAGGGCCATGAGGATGATCAGAGGGCTGGAGCTCCTCTCCTATGAGGACAGACACAGAGCTAGGGCTTTTCAGTCTGGAGACGAGAAGGCTCCAAGGAGACCTTCTTGTGGCCTTCCAGTATCTGAAAGGGGCTACAAAGAAAGCTGGTGAGGGACTTTTTAGGGTGTCAGGGAGTAATAGGACTAGGGGAATTGCAACAAAATTAGAAGTGGGTAGATTCAGATTGGATGTTAGGAAGAAGTTTTTCAGCATGAGGGTGGTGAGACACTGGAATGGGTTGTCCATGGGGGTGGTAGAAGCCTCATCCCTGGAGGTTTTTAAGGCTAGGCTGGACATGGCTCTGAGCAACCTGATGTAGTGTGAGGTGTCCCTGCCAATGGCAAGGGGGTTGGAAGTGGATGATCCTTGAGGTCACTTCCAACCCTAACAAGTCTATGATTCTATTAAAGGTACCTCAGTGGGAGCTGCAGTAGCTTCTCTTAAAATGTTTTTTTCTTGTAAATTTCAAACCTTGTGTGGATGTAACACTGTGAAAGTTACAAGCTTAAAAATTAAAACACCTAACACTACATCAGGATGCCCAGAGCCACATACAGCCTGGCCTTAAAAACCTCCAGGGATGAGGCTTCCACCACCTCCCTGGGCAACCTGTTCCTGTGTCTCACCACCCTCATAAGGAAGAACTTCTTCCTAACATCCAATCTGAATCTACCCATTCCTGGTTTTGTTCCATTCCCTTCCCCTAGCCCTGTCATTACCTGACAGCCTAAGAAGTCCCTCACCAGTTTCGTTGTAGGGCCCCTTAAGATACTGGAAAGCCACCATAAGGTCTCCTCAGAGCCTTCTCTTCTCCAGATTGAATAGCCCCAACTCCCTCAGTCTGTCCTCATTGGAAAGGTGCTCCAGCCCTCTAATCATACTAGATCCTAGGCAAGTCTCATCATTGCCTTTCCATCCTTAATCGGAAAGAAGGGCTGCTACTTCACCTCTACAACTGTGACAGACAGCTACCATCTCCTGGTAGCTGAAGTTCTCCTAGCCTGAAGTGTATTCGTTGGTTGTAATATTATCAAGCTCTATATGGAATAATTGCAAATATACAGATAACAGAAAAATATGTATTAGGAGAAGTAGGAATACTTTTGATAGCAGAAAAACACAAGTAGAAGTAACGACAAAGAACAAAAGACTTACGCTGGAAAAACAAAAGCCATGAAAAATAAATATAAGGAAGAGAATAAAACAAACTGGAGAGTCAAAGGTAAATGATTCATAGAATCTCAAATAAATGCAAGTTAAGAGAGACAGTATTAACTTGATTTCTAAATCAAAAAAGATTTTTGTGCGTTTCTAGACCAACATAAAGACTTTTACCAGAAGCAAGCTGGATGGTAAAAAGTAAGATTCCTTTATCTCCCTGACAAGTAAAGCTCTAAGGTGCAGTAAAGCTGAAAGGTGCAAGGTTTTCTGATTTCAGCTCAGAGGTAAGACAATAACAGCTTGAAATGCTTAGCTACACACAAAACTGCAGCATCAGCTGCAGAAACCAAGCTGCTCACACCAGTGCAATTCTGATGATACCATTTAAATAGGGAGATACTACTACAATCCTTAAGTCACTTTGACTTCACAGTACCATAGAATCTATGAGGCTATGATTCCTTTGACTCTCTTCAGTGTTTCTCTTTAAGGCTCTGATGAAAATATCACTGAGGGATTCATGTCAAGACATCAAGTGCAATCAATTTGACTCCAAGGGATGCATCTGCCTGTGCTCAGGGTTAGCTCTGACAGGCAGCTCTGCAGTGCTAACCTTGCAGCACAGTGCTATGCAAAGAGCTGCAGGCATCTCCCCTACTTCCCCTGGGAGCTTGCTGTGTTTGCTGCTCTCCAACAGGTCAGTCCCCAACCTATACTGCTCCATGGGGTTGTTCTTTCCTAAGTACAAGACTCTACCCCTACCTTTGTTGAATTTCATTCTATTTCTCCCTGCCCAACTCTTCAGCCTGTCCAGGTCTGGCTGAATGGCAGCACTTCTCTCCTGCATCAGCCATTCCATCAAGTTTGGTGTCATCAGCAAACTTGCTGGCAGTGTACTCCGTGTCCTCATCCAGGTGGTTGATAAATATATTGAATGGCCCTAGTACTACACTAGACACAGGCCTCCAACTAGACTCTGTCCCATTGACAACAACTCTCCAAGTTCTTTCCTTCAGCCAGTTCCCATCCACCTCACTCCCCGATCATCCAGACCACACCTCCTCAGTTTAGGAAGTGTAATAGGAAGTTTAGGAAGAGATAGATATGGAAGACTTTTCATTTTAGACAAGCCTGTTATGTGCTTACTATTTCAGTAACACCTGAAAAAGAATGCTATTGCAAACTGCTTGTGCAAATAATTGCAAACAGAGCAGAAAAGGTCTGAGGAGAAAACATTTAGGATAGTTATGTAAAATTAGTCTTTTTGAATGCTCAAGTAGTCCATGTCACCTTCCTTTTTAAATTTTACCCACCGCAAGATGCTGATTTTGGTGACTTCAGTGTCCATTTCCCATCCGCTTTGGATGTTCTCAGCTTTCACTGCATCTCAGTGAGCATTTTTGTATCTTGGGACTACACAATGGTAATTATGAGTTTGCCTAGCTTCCTGCCTTTTCCATTTCTATTATTAAGATCAGCAGAAAGTGTAAACATGCAGAACAATTACATCTAGCTAAATATTCCACTGAGCATGCTTTCCTCTGCCCTCTCATTGACTCAAAGAAATGGGTCTTTGTACTTGCTTTTGGAGGTAGAGAAGCCCCTGCAACAGAGATGACACTGGATTTCGCTTGACTGCTTTACTCTGGCAATCTAAACCATTAAACCTTTTGCAATTAGAGTTTCCTTAACTTTCTTACAAGATTTGCTACAGCTTTGTGAACAGCATATTCACCTACAGCTTAAAAGGCTTTTGCATTCGCTTGGTGTCCGAGTTGGTGTCCATCCATTGTTACACTTGGTAAGGCAACATCCCACCCCAAGGTGACAGTGAGAAGACTTCATGTTTCATCTTCACTAATTTGTGTTGTAGATCTTGTGATGTCATGCTGAGAACTCTGTTAAGAAAATCCCTTTAATCTTTATCTGTTGCTGAATCTGAAGAGCAGTTCTCAAGATTACCCACAACAGAAGGTGAATGCATTTGCATTTAGTTCAAAATGCAGAACTCCTTTGCACACTGACATTTTTAAGACAGATTAGGAGGCTGATTTCCTTACCTTGCTCTTTGACATAGAATGCGCTGTATCCTCTTTACTCTGTGACACATCATCCTTCCCCTTGTCAAAACCTTAAAGGAAAAAAGAAAGCACTGTTTCAAATGATTTGCAGACATGAACACATTACATGAGCTAGCCTCTGAAATACATTTGGGAATTGTGTTTAGCACAGGAAAGTGCAAATTGGGTTTTCAAACAACATATGCTTGCCAGACCATCCCATCAATTAAAAACATACCAGCTACTGCAATGCAAACTAATGCAATGCTCTAAGAGACAGCAACAGTCCACTACACTTGGATAGTGCTGCACCCGATCCAATAACCTGATGAATTGTAAATACAGTGTGTAAACTCTTGTCCTCTTCTCACTGTTCCTTATCTGCATACATGCATGCACTGAGCAGAATACTAAATAAAGCCTTTTTTTGGTTTGTTCAGAAATAATCGCAGATACCACCCTACAAGAAACCAAATCTAAACCACAGCTGAAGATCACCAGTCAGGTTTTTTTAGCAAGAAGATGGGAAAGGTTGTGTATGTTAGCCTTGAATTTATGCTTTCCACTTCATATTGCATAAGCATAACTACAAGGTTTATATTAAACAGCACTGAAATCCCCCATTTGTCCTCTGTGAGTGACTCACAGTACAAATCCCACACTTTCTCAGTGTGCAAAAAGCAAAGTGAGGCAATGGTTATAGCAAATAAATATGTGACAACAGGAAGGGGGATCACAGCTGGCATTAGTGCTGCTGTGCAGCTGCTATGAAAGACAAGCATCCTCTTAAAGAAAAATAATCTGCTCTCTTTACAAGAGGCAGAACACCTCTTGTAAGGGCAACAAAGTTGGTGAGGGGCTTGGAATACAAGCCCTATGAGGAGAGACTGAGGGAGCTGGGGTTGCTTAGCCTGGAGAAGAGGAGGCTCAGGGGAGACCTCATTGCTGTCTACAACTACCTTAAGGGAGGTTGTAGACAGGCAGAGGTTGGTCTCTTCTCCCAGGCAACCAGCACCAGAACAAGAGGACACAGTCTTAGGCTGCACCAGGGGAGGTTTAGGCTGGATGTTAGGAAGAAGTTTTACACAGAGAGAGTGATTGCCCATTGGAATGGGCTGCCTGAGGAGGTGGTAGAGTCACCATCTCTGGAGGTGTTCAGGAGGAGACTTGATGGGGTGCTTGGTTGCATGGTTTAGTTGATTAGATGGTGTTGGATGATAGGTTGGACATGATGATCTTGAAGGTCTCTTCCAACCTGGTTTATTCTATTCTATTCTAACCTCAACCATCCATTTTATTTGAAAAGGTTGGTGGTAGCCTAAAGCTTTTATAAACAGCAATAAAACAAACTCTGCCACAGATTTGTAGGTAAATATGTGGAGAAATACAAAGCCATAGATGAATTTCAGGAACAACCCAGGCAGCTGAAAAGCCTTGCTTGGCTCTCACAGTGGTACCCTAGAGCTTCAGCTCAACAGAGGGCAAAGCACCAGCAGGTCAACTGCATAAATGGATACCAAAAGCTCCTCTGAGTTTCCCTTTGAATATACTCTGAACTTGGCAATGGAAATGGGTACTCAGGTTTCTAAAATGAGAGGATTTATCAGAGACAATTTGATTTAACATTGTTCAGGGGAGCATGTACAGAAGAACTGTTAGTAACTCCTTGTAGCAGCATTGAACAGTTTGTTCACAGTAGTATTATTTTTAACTCTTCCTTCTTTTTCAAATTAGTGTCTTCACCCTTCCACAACTTTCCATACCCAGAAACTCTAAGATAGAAATAATTTATCTATCACACACACATCTTAAGAAGTTTCATTTAGTTACAGAGGAAATAGGTTTGTCTTCAGGTTACATGAGAAGTCTGAGATTCCTTTTAGTTTTGGCCTGGTTATCAGTCTTTTGGGTTTTTTCTTGTTCTTATTTACTAAGCTTTGCAGAGATTCTTTATTAAGATGAGATTTTAAAAACTTACATACTGTATATTTTATGTTGACAATTCATATGCCTGTAAAGAAACCTTTGCATGTCTTTATAGAAGCCCCCTCCGTCCACAGTTCATGAAACCTTTCTCTTCTGAAATTCTTCCAACACATCTGTGATAGGTTTGTGCAGCTAATGAAAACTGATAGTACAGAAGACTATTAGACCACAGGGAAGAAGTACATAGATAGGCAGAAGATTTGCAAAAAGGCAAGTCATGACCCAGAGGCCAGAAGCCAAGCTTCCTATGTAACACCAAATATGAAAGCAGACTTTGTACAGCATCAAGTCAGTCAGTGCTGGAATAAAACAAAGGTTGCTTCAAGCCTTAGAGGACAGGACCTGACTTAGTTCACTGAGAAGCTGATGCCAGTTTTAGACAGTCACAGACCAGAACAGCAGTAATGAGGTTTTTTCCTCATTCCTATATCCAAAAGAAATCATAGAATGCCTTAGGTTGGAAGGGACCTTAGAGATCATCTATTCAAAAATCCCTCACTAGGAACCAAGTTCTACTGAAAATGTAATGCAGGAATTTCCTAGTGGCATTCCCATTTTTACTTAATAGTTACACACGGAGAACTTAGTGATGAGAATAAACAAGGAAGAGCTAATTCTGGATTGCTCTTGGAGAACAGAAGCTGTAATTCACAGCTTGCTCACTAATGCACAAGAGCTTTAAGGGCTTCACAGATCCTTATCTAACAAACCTATGCTTCCATTCTTGTAAACAAGAGGAGAAATGAAATCAAAGAACCACTCTGTGCCACAGCATCAGACAGGAAGACCAAAGCTCCATCATGTTTCCACGGATTTCATCTCCTTGCTTCCAGCATCTCCAGTCTGAGAGCTAAGTGTGCTTGTTGATTTACAAACATGCCACCACTCTCTATTACCTTCCCTGCTCACATGCACAGCAAAGGCTGTCTGACAGGTTTGCCAGTGAACCCAAGTCAGTATGCTGCAAGAGACACCTTGCACTGCTCCATCTTGGTCTGTGAGAAAATCCAATGGGTGAGCTTCACATCCTACACCACCCCACTTGTAACCTCCCTCTGTAGTGGGAATAAGCTCATTTGGAATACCGGCACAGAAGGGTTTGTTTTTTCAACATACATTTTAGCACATGGAGAGAGAATAAAACATCACCCAGCAGCTGATCCAGGCACACACTCATCCACTCTAAGGGTGTCTTCAAGTGAGCCTCAATTGAGGTGGAGGAGAGAGCTCAGTACCATAAGCAGTTGCAGTACTAACAAGTACAGTTTGATACTACTATCTGCAGGGAAGTTTGTACTGAAATATCACAAAAAGCTGTGAGTCCAAGGTGATGCACACTTTGTTATGGAAATACTTGGCCAAGAAAACACCACCACCACAATTATATTCACAGAATCAACAATAAGAAATACTGTTTGCTCCCTTCCTGCTCTCAGTTATGAAGAAGGAATTTCTTTATGGATTTCTGTCAAAGACAACATCAAAGCCAAGAAAGCTGTGCCCCTAAATGATTGATGCTTTGTGTTGCTGCTTCTTTTTTTTCTCCCCCCCCTTCCCCCATCTTTTGTTCACCCCAGAGGTACTGAAAATTGCACCACAAAAAGTCATTGATTCAGCATCTGGAGCAGAGACTGCCAGGGCATGAGAGCATGTTTCAAGTATATCAGTGGTTTGGGGCTTCATATTTAAGCTTAACTTGCTGTTTTCCATCCTGTAATTCAATCAGGAACTCTCCAACAATATAACCTGAGCTTACATTTCACAGTGTAAAAATTCAGGTGTTAAAGATGCAGTCCCTTTCTGCAACTTCCTCCCTGTTAGAATTTGTGGATCATTTTCTACCTGAAATCCTGAAAGCAATCTTCAAAGTTAGGAGACAGCATGAAAGTGCTGTTTGAACCAACCTTCAGAGCTCTCAGTATTAAGACACTTGTAGATTTTTAACAGTTACAAATTTAAACAGATGCTCCAGTACTGCAGCCTCTAAAGCAGTTCTAGACATCAGAGGCTGTGTTTAGAGCAACATGAAGTCTCAGCAGGTTTTCTCCCAGTGCAGCATTCCTTGTCTTAACATCACAGGCTGCATGGGTTCTGAAGGCTGATCCGAGCCCCAATGCAGTCAGCCACAGTTTACGGTATGACCTTTGAAGCCAAGGGAAACTGTCCATTAGTACCTTCCTACTGTGAGCACTGGGCGTATGCTTCCAAAACAAGCAGGTAGAAATCTCTATGAGCTTTCAAACACATGCAGGTTGTGGAACAACTAGAACTCTATACACTCTACATGCCAATTAAAAAAATCAAACAGTGTTTTTTCAGAGAGTAAGCTGGAATACACAGTCGATACCAAAAGAAAATAAGACATCCTCCAAAACATCACCTTCAACAAAAAATGAGAAGCATATATGTTGTAAGATTATTGCTAAAGAACCATTAGGTTAAAATCTGTGGCAGGGTGCATGTTAAACCAAAACTGTTTAGTGAAGGGATTTCAACTGTGAAGCATTAGATGGGTTTAATTCTTCACAGTTGCACCCGCAATCTGTCCCCTCAATCAATCTTGAGGGAAGGGAAGAAACAAAACCAATCACGTCACACCTCCTACATCTCAAGTACTGGTTTGGTACCTCTCCACAAATACCATCTGCAATTAAGAATACCTGAGAAAAACACATTAGAAAAAACATGTTACTTTTTAATGTCAGCTCTCTTTTATCCAGAAGAAATAATTACTATCCATTTGAGTAGTTTTTTTATTTCCAACAAAAAGAACCACCAGGAAAAAAAACAACCCAATGCAATGCATGAAAAGATCATAAATGTCAAGCCAACAATATCATCACCAGCTTCCAAATGGAAAGCAAGGAACAGACTGATTTGATTACTGGTGTGCAACTGTGAAGAACAAAATACAAAGCTGGAAAAAACCATGCTTCTAGAAGAACCACAAGCTGCACTTACTGGAAGATATCCATACTGGTGTTACATAATGAACAAGGTAGAAGACAAGGAAAAATCTTTATACAGAATTTAACCCAGGAGCCAATGGTCTTTTTAACTGAGTAGTTTCCAATAACTTTCTAACAACCAGTTTTAAGAAAACACCTTAGTAACTAATTCAGACTTCCACATAGATTTTGAAACAAAAGTAACCAGAAAAACAGGATCAGAGGATGTTAGGGGGGAAGGGACCTCCGGAGATCAAGTCCAACTCCCCTGCCAGAGGAGGACCACAGAATCTAGTGCAGGTCACACAGAAATGCATCCAGATGGGCCTTGAAAGTCTCCAGAGAAGGAGACTCCACAACCTCTCTGGGGAGTCTGTTCCAGTGCTCTGTGACCCTCATAGTACAGAAGTCCCGCCTTATGTTGAGGTGGAACCTCGTGTGCTGCAGTTTATATCTATTGTCCCTTGTTCTATCACAGAGTGCAATTGAGCAGAGCCTGTGCCCTCCTCTTGACACCCAGCCCTCAGATATTTATAAACATTTATTAAATCCCCTCTCAGCTTCTCTGCAGACTAAACAGCCCCAGGTCTCTCAGCCTCTCCTCACAAGGCAGTGCTCCAGTTCCTTCATCATCCTTGCAACCCTCCATTGGACTCTCCAGCAGATCCCTGTCCCTCTTGAACTGGGGAGCCCAGAACTGTATGCAACATTCCAGGTGAGGTCTCACTGGGCAGAATAGAGGGGGAGGAGAACCTCTCTCGATCTGCTGACACACTCCTCTCAAGGCAGCCCAGGATGACATTGGCCTTCTTGGCCACAAGGGCACATTGCTGACCCAAGCAAAGTCCTTTTCTGCGTTTCATCACAGTCATGTTTGCTATTGCTATTTGCTAAACAGTATATACAATAAAGAGTAATAACCAAAATTTTTCCTTACTGTAACTGTATATGAGTATGTCTTAGACAGGCAATAGCTACTCTTTTCTTAAAACAAATGGGAAGAGTATACCTTCCAGCATATTAATGCTGTTTAAAATTCTTCAGATAGAGGAAAGATTCCAAAAGATCAAAAATTTTTAGTTGTAGCTTTACACGTTTTTTTTTGTTTGTTTTGTTTTTTTTTTTAATTAAAATCTGGTTTCCAATTGTTCTGCATGTGGATGGCAAATAGCTTTAATGTAGAGGAACAAACTGATATAGCCTGGGCAGTGACTGGCTTGAGGGTAGCCCTGAAGAAAAGGACTTGGGAGTGCTGGTGGATGAGTAGCTCAACAGGAGCCACCAGTGTACAGCTCAGAAAGCCCATCAGATCCTGGGCTGCATCAAGTGAAGTGTGGCCAGCAGGTCAAGAGAAGTGATTCTCCCCCTCTACTCCACTCTGGTGAGACCCCACCTGGAACACTGTGTCCAGTTCTGGAGCCCCTATTACAGGAAAGATCTGGAGGTGGTGGAACATGTGCAGAAAAGATGTCCAGAGGATGATCAGAGGACTGGAGCTCCTCTGCTATGGAGACAGATTGAGAGAGTTGGGGCTGTTCAGTCTGGAGAAGAGAAGGCTCTGAGGAGACCTAATTGTGGCCTTCTAGTTTCTGAAGGAGGGTACAAGAAAGCTGGGGAGGTACTTTTTAGGGTGTCAGGTAATGATAGGACTAGGGGGAATGGAATAAAAATAGAAATGGACAGATTCAGATTGGATGTTAGGAAGAAATTCTTCACCATGAGGGTGGTGACACACTGGAACAGGTTGCCCAGGGAGGTGGTGGAAGCCTCATCCCTGGAGGTTTTTAAGGCCAGGTTGGATATGGCTCTGAGTAACCTGATGTAGTATGAGGTATCCCTGCCCATGGCAGGGGGTTTGGAACTGGATGATCCTTGATGTCCCTTCCAACCCTGACAATTCTGTGATTTTATTCTAAACATGAAATGAATCCTTTTTTATTTCAGTAATTTCCATATTACAGGCATTTAAGAGAAGGAGGATCTGTCTAGTTGCCAATTCCATGCTTTCAGTCTTTGAGATGCTTATTTTCTGAGCAGACTGAATAAAACTCAGTGATATATTCTTGGTAGCAGGCTAATCATTCCACAAAATAGAGTGAAAGGAAATGTTACAAGGTAAAACATCAAGTTTAACAGAATGTCGTGTCCCAGGCAAGTGTCCCCACCCATCTGAGGCTGAACATGATGCTCCAGTGATTCTGCAAACCCAGAGCAGACAGTGATGCAGGAATCTCCCTCATCATCAGCCTTCAGCCTTTGCACCCCAACTATTTCCATGGGTTCAGAGGTAGGACTTACAAATTCAATGAGCCACTCTGCAGAAGGCATACAAGAAAATGTGGAAACTATTTCACTTGAAAACCATCCTTGTGGCCCCCTGGGACTAAGTAACCAGGAGCATACGCACATGCACAGGACAAATCACACACCCAGAGAGACCCTGATAAAGAGGTACAATTTCTACAGTGTCCCCTTTCAGGAGGAGGTGACCTTGTAACACATTGTCAAGCATCAGACTTTCCTGATGTAAACTGCTGAAATTGAGGTACCTATATCAGAAGTACATATTATGGACCATTAAACTCTGGAAATTAATACCAGTATTCCAGTACTGTATTTTCAGGAGACACGGATTATGAGCAAAACAAGATTCAAGCCCTGTCTGCTGTGAAATGTCTTGAAAAATCTTGCATGACAAGAGTTCAGCAAGGCTGTGCTTTTAGCCTTAACTCATTCTATCCTGTCATTCTATGTGAAACCACAGATAAGCACAGATTCTTTAGCAGTTATAGGCAAATTAAAACCTTCTGTTGCACCTTAGAGTTTTAAAGCAAGTCCTTTGTGTGCTCAAGGAGTGTCAAGTACGAGGGAGGAAAGCATTTATAAACCACATTACAAAACTTGGGTGATAAAAGCCAAACAAACAAAAAAACAACACCAAAAAAAACCCCAAACACACACACAAAAAAACCCACCACAAACATTCCAGTCAGTACCAAATATAGAGGTCTTCTAAAGAGGGATTTGCTGTGGTGTAAGTTAACTCACTTGCTTGCCTGTGTGCAAATCTTGCCATGACAGAGCTGTTACTCAAATGCAAACAAGGAATATTCCGATTTCTACCAACATCTCAGTACATTACTTTCACTCAGGCTGAAAAATGTGCAGAAGAAAATATTCTGATTTCTACCAACACCTGAGTGCATTACTTTCACTCAGGCTGAAAAACATACAGAAGAAAATACTCTTATTTCTACCAACAACTCAGTGCATTACTTTCACTTAAGCTAAAAAAACGTACAGCAGAAGCTCTAGTTTTCATCTCACATTTTAAGAAATATAAGAGCAAAACAAACCTGGTAAAGCAGGAGAGAATTCGTTATATCCTCCAAAGGAAGCATTCCGGACAAGCTTTCGGCCATCAGCTCTTGGGGAAAACACAGATGAAATCCCAGCACATGAAGAAAACCTACGTCGCACTGGCCCCTCTTCCTTCATCACTCAAGGTGTTTGTGTAAGGATTATGTTCTTTGTGAAAGCTGGTTAGCATTAGCTGCTTGAAACAAGAGTGTTGCAGTAACTGCCTTTTACCTCACATTCTGATGAGTAAGATATAAAAAGGGAAAAAAAAAAACCACCACAAAAACCAACCACCACTGCCAAACGAAGGGCACACATGAAAAATGCAGCGAAGAGACAGAGGCTGCCAAATCAGCAGCGAGCCAAGCAATGCTATACTTCTCTCATCAAACCCATTAGGATGCTTAAAGCAGAATGGCTTTGTTTCAGCCTTTCTGTTCCACAAACACATTGCATCTCATATTTTTATTTTTTTCACTTCTCAGTTTTAGTCCTATTTATCTGTGCTTTATAAGCACACAAAAATGGCAATTATTTAGGTTTTAAGGATTCCTTAAATCGGTTCTTTCTCCTCTTAGTCTTTCAAGTTCCAAATTTATATTGCACAGAAGACAACCCATGAGCTAAGTGGCTTCTCTATTTGACGCTGTGGTACACCCCAAGAATGTGCAAAGGGAGCTACTATTTTGCAGTACACAGCCGCATCAAACTTTCCTGTTTAGGCACTTACCTAACTGATTTTTCAACAACTGATTGCAATGGCTTCTACATCTTCATTTCTTATTTTTTTATTTAAAGGGAGATTTTTATCTCTTCTCTACTCTCAGTATTTATATATACAAATCAGACTCACTCCTGGAAGAGCTGTGCAAAATAAGCTCAAAACCCTGTATCCTTTTATCATTGATGCTTCAAATATTTTATGCAATGAACAGAACATTCAAATGAACCAACTTGAATTTTAAATATCACAAAGTCCCACGGATTTGTACTTCAAATCTACAAACCAACTGATCCAAGCTGCTGATAATTACCAGAGTAACATCAAGTAAGCTCCCTCTAACCTCCTTCATCCACTGATCACTAGATTCACTGCTGCTTTGCCCTGGTGACTATCATTCACCTCTTCAGAGGTGGATTTTCCTTCCCATTTGATGCTTCTCTGTTGATCCCACTTTCCTCATCACACCTTATTCCTGGCAAAATCCACTCTGAAATCTACTCTGTTGGATGGAAAGCAGAAAAATAAAGACACTAAAAACTGTCTTGAAACTAAGAACTTTGTTCTCTCTTACTCCATACTCGAGCTCTCTTCTCTTTACAAAGTTAAATGTGTCCCACAAGTGAAATAAACAGTGTAAATGTAATTTATCCTCAAATAATACTGTTTACTCTAGCTCTTATGTCAGTAAGTGTACTGTTTCAGTTCACACTGGCTCAAGGATAATACAGTAGGCTGAAGTATTTCATAACCTTTATAAGTTCTTAACTGTGCGAAGTGCATGTGCAACAGTACCTAGAGATACACACACTAAGACATTTTTCTGTTTATGAGGTATAGGAACCTCCAAGATTCTATGAATGGCTAGACAGAACTTCCCACCTCCTAACAGACTAATGCCATAATGCATGCCAGGGAAAAAAGATTTAACTGGAAAAAAACAAATAGCTAACAAATAAAAGCCAGCAGTAGACACTATTTGATGTGATATGTAACTGTCACTTCTTCTGTACAAGAAGTGAAAAAATCTACTCAGTTTAGCACAAGGTGAAAGAAAAACTGGCTGATCATTATTCAGGCCTGTCCACATTTATCTACCACTGTGTCTCATACTTCTCTCAGTTGAGGCAGTCCTTGTCCAGATGTCCCAGAAGGAACAAAAAGAGCATATGAAAACCTGAAGGAGTGGAATGCTGGAGTTAACATGGAGGAAATAAAAAGAGGGAGAACATAATTAAACAAACAAAAAAACCCCAAACCAAAACAACAAAAAACCCAGAAACAACACACCCCAAACACACCTCTACATGACTTCTCCAAATCTATCTTCTTAACTACAAAACAAGGCAACTACCTTAGGTCCAAATCTCTTCAGATTATGCTTTTCCTTTTTTCTCATTAAAACCAAGAGGAAAAAAAAAGCTTCCCTTACACACAGAAGGAATTGTATCCTCTCATTACAGACCTATCTTGCCCAGCTAATGGGTCTGTTATCTCATCTTTCAGAGTCAGGGCTATGACCCTGCCTGGAACACTCTGCTGACACTGGTATCAGGACGTTTCCATATCTTGTACCAGAACAGCAGGGTCGCAACAGCCTCATGGGAGGCTCCACCACCAGCCTGCGCCACTTTGTCTGCATCTATCTCCAGCTGCTGTGCCTGCCAGCTCTGGAGCCAACACTACCAAGTTCTTCCACAACAGTCTTCTCTGCCTCTTTATGGTCATGTTACTAAAAAGCAGTTAGACACCTCGGGGCTTGAGGAAACAATTTATCCTGGAGAGCTTCCCTTCTTTCTCTCTGCGCCTTCTGGGGTATCTTGACACTGGACATACAGCCAAACTAAAGTGGAACAGACTGAAAAAAAAAATAATAAAAATCTTTCTCCTTTTTATGCCCTCTTCTTCATTTTGAAGTGAAAACTAAATCTTTGATTAGATAAAATTAAGAATTTCAATTCAGATAATGTTAGCTTTCTCCCAACAAAGGGAGCTGTTATCTGGGTGTTCTGATTAAGTACCCTCTGCTTTAAGTCAACAGCAATATAAGAGAGGCAGACTCTATGCCTGCTGACAAAAATATGACTCCCTTATCAACACAGAAAAAGGGGTAAAGAAAAACATCTAAATTGAGCTCTTTCATCTCCCCCTACCTCCTCCCATGTCATCTTCAAATGCCACTTAAATCTGCAGTGACAAAAAACTACATGGTTTAGCTGTAAAAATTCACTAGTTCTACTCTTTTTCAGCAGCTTAAAATTTATTATGCCTGCTACAAGGTGCAGGCATACATGGAGTATATGCTCCACAGTGTGATTCTAAGCGAAAGTTTATTATAAGTCTTGAGTATCAGCCTGAATAATTAAAGGAGTTTCTGTTCTCCACATACTTAGCACACAAAGCTCTTAGAAAGGGTTTTAATTCCTTGAAATAGATTTGATGCCTGAAGGGACACAGAAGTATTTTTCAGTAGTTGAAAGTGCTTTTATTTGTATGTCCTATACCTGACAATGAAGGAGTGCACTTCATTAGCTACCACATAATCAGTCACACAGTTAAAAAAAAAAACCCCACACCAAAAAACACCCCAAAATCTCATCATCTACCCTCCTCCAAAACGAAGTCAGACAGAATGGGTCAGTCTACTGATAAAATCAGAATTACAGTCATTCCTTAGGTGATCTTGGCCTAATGTTCCAGGCAGCCTCCTATCCTTTTGATACCAGTTCTCAGTGCCTTCACAGTTGATGTACATACAAAATGCACTAAGGTACACATCTTGGAACTTTACACCATTTCAAAACACTCACAAATAGAGCCCAGCTAGGGCCAAGCCCAACTGCAGAACTGCATAAATAGGAAAGCATCTGCACTCTAGTATAAAATGCATCTGGTGTGTGTCACTATCTGTACATAGAAAGTAAGATTCCTCATAATAAAAGCTCAGTACTTCATGAAAACAAGATTAGCTATGCCACCAAAAGGAAAACAGTCTCCTAGGGGTCAAGGGGAAGAATCCATTCTTAGTCAATCTACTGAACATATCTTTAAAGGAGGAAAACTCATCTGTTGTATACCATTTTCTAAAGGGCAGAATGCATGTCTCATATTGACTACTATGTCAGGGCTTCTTCAGTAGTAAATGCTGCCTGAAAAATAAATCAAATTCCCATGCATGAGATTTTTACAGGCTACTGCCTGGAGGAAAACTTCTATCTCAGTGTACAAAACAAAGATGAATAGAAGATGCATGCAATTCTAACAGCGCATGAACACTTCTGACAAAGCCTGGGTTTGGGTTTAGAACATTTCCCCAGCTGAGAAGTGTTTACAGATGAAGAAAAGGATAGGTTTATCCCAAAAAGATCTCTCTGAATTGTACAGGTGTGAATTCCAAGCATGAGATTTGAACTGAAATATAATCTATTCTGAACTATCCTGTTGAGGAATTTTATATCTAATAATCCTTTTCACAGATTCAGAAGTTTCAAGTAATGAACAAATTGAATTGAATGATTAAGGTTTAAAATAATGAACACAAACTGATACTGATGCATCAGTAGATCTAAAAATACATCTAATGACATAATGTAAGAAAACACAGTTTTTCCCTTAAAGATACAAAAGTGAAAGCTAAAACCCTCTTAAACATGAACTCAGTGAAAGCTATAAGGGGGGAAGGAAAACTGACTGCAGAGAAAACAGAAGCCTTTTAGACTTGCCATTCAAGTCTGAAAATAATTTACCCTGACATCTTGACAACACTATGTTTTCCAGTAGAATTCTCCTCCTAGCCCAACAAAAGGTCATAAACAGTTCTCTACATGCAGTACACACTTTTCAGCACACAAAAAACAGCATACAAGGAAGCTGCTAGACTCTCATACCCATAAATGAGTTTTATCCCACACCTGATATCTGTACATAAACTTGCACTGTTTTCCTCTTATTTAACAAAAAGGCTACAAAAGATAATACTTGCCTTCAGACACCAAGATTTGATTACAAAAAATATATATATATATATATCTGAACCAGAGCGCTGGCAGTTTGCAGTGGCAAATTTCTTCCACCAAAGAAAGTCTTCTAGTCTCTAGTATTTCCAAACTGAGTGCACTTTAGCTGAGGAGTAATTTCAGCAGCACACCTGAGAGTCATTATGAATGAACAGCAAGGCAGCCAGTACCCTGCTGGCAAACCCTACTTGGCTGCACCTCCTCACTAGCTAACACTCCTACTCAGCTCCTCCCACCCCAAGTAAACAGGCTTGCTCTCTGCTAGGGTTTCAACAGCATTCATCTTAGCCTTTATTAAATTCTCAAGGTCACAGTTCAAGTCCAAGTAGGCCAGTTCTGCAGAGATTGTCATGGAGAAAGAACTTGCTTAAAAAGCTTCACAGTAATAGTCCTGCTGTGCCTTTCAAACCCAGCCCCATGCTTTCATAAAGCTGTAACCCACAGAACAAGGCATACATGCAATTTACCAAAGCCACAAATAAAGGGTGGAGTAGCATTTCAGAAATGGCACAGTTTTAATAAACACAGAGAGGAATGTGCCAGAGTACACATTACAGTAAGAAAGAAGGAGGTCAGAATAATAGCATCAAGAGACCAACTGCACACAGCAGAATTTTAAATGTTTCACAAGAAATTCTGTCTGGGAATACACGTTCTGAGTAGATTATTTAGGGGGTCAAGCTCCTTCCTTGATTTCTATGACCAGAACCTACCTTACATCCCATTGGAGACAAAACATCACTAAAGCTGTTCCAAACAAGCTGCGCATTTTGCATAACCAAAGTTTCATCTCCATGAGATAAGCACCGTGATAAAACTTCGAAGTGTCCCTGGGGTCAGGTCCCTGCCTCAGTACAACAGGTATTGACCCAGAATTACCTAGAGAACCACCAGTCTGTGTGTCTCTTATCCACTGTTTTACAAAATACCCAGCATCAAAAGATAAGGTAAGACCAATTCAAAACACCTCCCAAGAATGCAGCAAGACCTCACAAGGCTTTAGACAGAATCTCCATGCATCAGGAGAGTGCTAACATTTTCCCAAGACATTAGACATATTGATTCTGCAGAGCAAGTGCCCAACTTCAGTAATCCATTCTGCATGGATGCACTGAGTAAAGTCAAAGGAAATTAGTAGAAAAACAGATATCATTGTCAAACAGATATAACCCAACTGCCCAGGTAAAGCTTGATTTGGAATGAGACAAAATGACAAGATTTTACCATCTACAAGCCAAATACAATGGTATTATCAGAAAGAAATATTATCAGAAAGAAATATTAACACACTGAAAGAGCTAGCTGAAAGAACAGCAGAAGCCGGCAGTTAAGTAATACTGGTATTGTAGAAGTTAGAGCCTACTCTGCGCTCAGCAACTGCTGTATCATGGGCACGCAGGATTTTTCTCTCCAGCTCCAAGGCACCTCTCCACTGTGGCTTCAGTCTTGCACTCCCCACATGAACAAACAAGCCTCCAACTGACATTTTGAAAGAAATCTGGCTAAAGTACTAAAGCCAACTGCCCATCTCAGGAAGAGAAAAGGCTTTGAGTTCACTGACATGAGGGCTGCACCTTTTCTTCCACTTGACTGCAGAAATATGTCTTTCCCTGAGAGCTGGTAAAAGGACATGCGTGTTGTGCCTCCAGCACTTCTTGAATACTCACCACCAGCAGGCCAGAAGGATGATGAGAATCTGGAGCTGCAGACATTTATTACTGCCTGGTCAAACAAAACATGCTGCTGCTGTGAATTAAGCCAAACACCTGAAGCAAAGTTTTTTAAAAACTGAAAATTGTATAGGTCTACAACAAACCACCTTCAACTTGTTAGCTGCCTCAGGTGGATAGTAACATCCAGGTCTTGTGTTTTCTTAGTCATCGTGGCTCCAGAATCAGCTCAACCCTCCAGTGGGTAGTAAGTGTTCTTTCAGGACCTACTGCTTAAAACCATCCATTTTTCTCTCTCCATCTTCTCTCACATGGAACAAAAGTTTATATTTTCTTCCCAAATGCAGTGCCCTGTGGATTAAAATCCTAGCACATTCTTTAGTCATTTAATCCAGGATGTTAGTCATTTAATACCAGGATGGTTAGGGGACTGGAGCTATATGCCCTATGAGAAGAGGCTGAGAGCCCTGGGACTTTTTAGTCTGGAGAAGACTGAGAGGGGATTTAATAAATGTTTCTAAATATCTGAGGGCTGGGTGTCAAGAGGGAAGGGACAGGCTCTGCTCAGTTGCACCCTGTGATAGGGCAAGGAACAATGGATATAAACTACAGCACAGGAGGTTCAACTTCAACTAGATTTCCTTCTTTACCACCAGTACAGCTTATTTAAGCCTTTATGATGTTTTCAGAAAAAGCAAAACACAAATCAAAAAGAGGTTTTAACTGCCTATTTTTGTGTTAGAAAATACTGAAATCTCTAAGGAGACTTAGGAGTTTTTTCATACATATTAAGTGATTACTATAGCTACATAAATCTATTTTATCAAATCAATGAAGCAGTGTCCTGATTCAATATTGAGTGAACAAGATTCACAAGAATCGAATTTACCAGAGATTATTTGTGTAACAAAATAAACAGCTTAGACGAACAAGCAGAGTTTTGCTCTACAGCTTCTGAAAACACAGTCTTGGACTCTGTATTTTCTGTGTTCATTTTTTACCTGTAATGCCACATGTAGGTAGATTTAAAAAAAACAAAATGCCTAAAAATCAGTAAAAACCCCAAAATAAGCTTAATGAAGGTTTAGTAGTTTGCCAATTAATGCTTGATAATATTCTCAACTATAGAATGCAAACAGAAAATGAGCTACATTGATGTAGTTCAATCTATGCATCAACAGCTGGAACTGGAGGGTATTTTAGCTGTCCTAAAATCTCTATGCACTACACTTAAAGAAAAAAAAAATCAGAAAAAAATCATCATGGTGAGTTAGCAAGGCCACACTAGCTCACTAGAGAGTCTAAAAAGACACTATGGCACAAAAGCAAGGCTTTACAGCAGAAACTAACTCCCCAAACCTATTAAAGTTTCCATCAAAAGCCTACTGAATTATTCACGTCCAGTTCCAAGTCTGACAATTCTAAATAAAATATTTAGCAAAGCAGCAGTATGGTCATTTAGTATGTTCAAGGCACAAACAATGAGTAAGGTTTCATTGCTTAGTAGGCAAGGTGGAAGAAAACCAACAATGATCTGAACCAGAAGGCGGCATTAATGTGCAATACACAGCATTGGCCACAAAAATTATCAAGAGGTTGGAAAACCTCTGCAATGAAGACAGCTGGGGCTGTTCAGCCTGCAAAAGAGAAGGCTCTGAGGAGACCTAATATCAGCCTTCCAGTACCTGAAGGGGTCCACAAGAAGAATGGAGAGACACTGTTTACAAAGGCCTGCAGTGACAAGGGGCAATGGCTTCAAACTAGAGAAGAGCAGATTTAGATTGGATGTTAGAAGGAAACTCTTTACCATGAGGGTGATGGAACACTGGAACAGGTTGCCTAGGGAGATAGTTGTGGCCCCATTCCTGGAGATACTTAAGGTGAGACTCAACAAGGCTCTGGACAGCCTGATCCAGTTGAGGATGCCTCTGCTGACTGCAGAGAGGCTTGGACTACATGACCTTTGGAGGTCCCTTCCAACCCAAACCATTCTATGATTGACAAGTTTGAGACTGATCTAACTTGGCAGAAGTTACAAAAGGACAATTAAACTTCAAAAGTTAGAACTGATGACTGTAGGTGGGAAAAAGCAAGATTTCTTTCAGAAAGGTTGATCTTGCAAATCTTTATCACTGTTTGATTGCTGTTCTTGCAGTTCAGGGGCCATTGGGTTATGAATGGTGCACGAACCTTGTGGTCATGTAAAAAGATTCCACAAATGCAGGGAATCTCAGAAGTCCTCCCAGAAGTCCTTTATTACAGCATTGTAGAATTCCCCAGCATTACAGAGTCTTAGAGTGTCCTTAACAGAAGTAGTCCTGGAAGCCCTTAACAGATGCAGCAGCTAACAGAAGTCCTAAGCATATCCCTAGCAGCATCCCTACACAGAAGCCTGAGCCAGAAGTAGCTAACTAACAGAAGCAGAAGTCCTTAGCAGCTCTAAATCCCCAAACTCAATTTTAGCTCTGAGTGGCTGTTTTTATTCTCTTTGTTATCAATCACTTAACCAATAAAACCCAACCACATCTATAAGCTAAAATCTTTTCCCATGAGAGGTGCCAGCGTGTCAAGGAGGTGGCTTCTGCAGCATGTTCCAATTCAAAGGTGCCAACGGGAGGATGTGGTTCTTGGCACCCATGGAATGTTACTGTTTTGCTCTAGGCAGTGTGCTAAGGAATTGGTCAGATAAGGAATCCTGCACTCTGCACACAGCCAGCAGCTGCCCTCAGAGCAGTGGCTGCAACATTTGATTGTTTCAGACTCCATTTGAGTGAGCTGTTCAGGGGAAGTCTAGAAACTGCTTTTGAAACATATACAATGAAAAGCAAAGAAAAACCAGTAAAAGTTTTCAAGATCAACTCAATGTGGAGCTGGCTCAAAGCCACTTTCACAGGGAGTTCCTCAGTTAAGATGCTGAGAAGTTCAATAATCAGTAAGCTTTCCTTTATGCAGTTGAGGTTAAGGATCCCACAAAAAGTTCAATTGATGGTTTTCTAGAAATGGTGGCACCACAAAGAACATTAAAGGTTGTCACATTAACTTTGTACCTTTACTGAATGCTTTCTTGGATGCAAAACCCCTAGCTTTTAGGTTTGACATCTCTTGAGCCTCAATATATTCAAGTGTTATAAGCTCCTGCACTAGAAGGCACTTGGATTTTAGGATTCTCCTATTCTCTTCACTGACATTTATTTTATAGAACCAACTGTAACTGCAGTGTTATGATCAGGATTGACTTATTCTGACTCTCTAACTAGTGAGAGGCAAGGCAGAAATAAATTAAATCCAAAATAATCAAAATTACAAGTATATGTCAGGACCCATGCTATACACAGCTGAGGTAGGCTGTCAGCATTAAATATCTGAAGGGGCTACTTAAACTGGTGAGCATAATAAGCAAGCATAATTGCCACATAATTCTAACACTTTTTTGTTAAACATGCTTGCTAGGGCTTTCTGTGGAAGGAAGACTGTCCTCTGCACCTTTAAAGGCCAGTCTGTAGCCTGTAAGACAAACTAGTCTTTAGCCTCTGAACAAAGGGCAGCATATCCTGAAATTTTAAAACACCAGGCTAAATCAGAAAGTACAAATTCCTCCTGCAAACATTATGCAGAACAATGACAGTGTAAACAGGCTTCTGTTGAGCAGCCACCACATGGTGCTGCCAGATCAAGCTGTATGCTACACTCAAAGAACAGATCTGTACTGGAGTCCTAAAAAGAAGACCCCTAACTCTGGCTCAGATGCTATAGTAAGTTCCATCTCACAGAAGTGTATTGGGTTTGGCGGAACTGGAGTAAATTCTCCACAGAGCATCTTTCTAGCACTGTGTTTTGCAGTGCTGTAGCTGAGTGTTGATTAACACAGCAGTGTTTTGGGTACCTCCAAGCCAAGCACCCAAGCTGTGCCTTTCCAGCATCTCCCCCCGCAGAAGCAGGCTGAGGAGAGGCCAGACCTTGGGAGAAGACACAGCTGGGGCAGCTGACCCAAACTGAGCGACGGGGTGCTCCATGCCATAACAGGTCAGCTCAGAGAGAAAAGCCAGGTCAAAGAAGAAATCACGGGTACATTTGTTGCTGGTGTCTGTCCTCTGGAGCAGCATGTATTGAAAGCCTGCTTTCTGTGGAGCAGCCAAACATCACCTGCTGAGGGGAAGCAGAGAGTAACACCTTTGTTTGCTCTTGCTCCTGCACGCAGTCTTCACTTTGGCTTTGCATCCTATTCAATTGCTTCTATCTTGACTCATGTGCCTTAAAGTTCTACTTTCCCTCTCCCCTGTCCCTCTAAGAAGAGGCGTGATAGAGTGTCTTTGGCAGGCATCTGGCCCCCAGCCAGGGCCAAACCACCACAAGGAGTGAAAGGAGCAATGAGGAAAGTAGTCATATTTTAAACTAAGAAACAAAGTACAGGGAAATGTAAGCTTTCTGAAATCCAGAGCTAGTTGTGTAAGTTAGAACCCAGTATTTATACATAGAAGCATTTAAAATAAATTACATACCACTTACAGCTTCATAATGACATAGTACATGCCACTATGCCTCCAAATACCCAAACACATGTTAGACATTGACATCCTCTCCTTCCTCATATTAAGACTCAAACTGACATCTATTTTTAATCCAATTAATATCTGCAATTAAAATACAAGCAGAAGACAAATGAAGCTTGTTTCACCAGATTTTAAGTGCATGCCTCTCCCCAGCCTGCCAAAGAATCCAGCACACATGGTGGTACTTCCACACTAACACCAAAGTGCTGGCTGCTCCAAAGACTGCCTCTTCACAGGGTTTTTTTTTTTGTTTCATTCCAACTAGTTTATTTTTAGCCACAAGCTCTATACAAAACTTGCTTTGCCACACAGGCTCTTTTGTTCAGGCAGCAGGAAACAAACTTACATAATGGTGGCCAAACAGCACCCAACAGCATCCAACTGTCAATGGAAAAAGCCAAATTCCTTTATATATGTTTAGTCATTTTTTAATAGATTGTATCATACATTTTTCTGGTTTCATTTTCTTGTCTTGTGTCAGACATGCTTTTGAATTGTTTATTTACATTACCCATCTCCTAAGGATGCATTCAGGTACCAGGAACTAAGAGTATCTCCACTTCGTTCATTGTAAATACCTTCAAGTACTACTTCAAAACATTTCCTAGATTTCTGCACATTCTCCTTATACAATGCCACAGGTATATTGTACAGATCTTTGTTAAGTGGATTTCAGTTACAACAGTCAGCCTCAAGTACACTGTAACTTTAAAATCTGTTCTTCCTTTTATTTTTCAGGCTTGCCCAGCATTCTTTTTCCCTTATCTAACAAGCTTGCATTTTCACCAACCACCACAGAATAACCACTCAACTCCTAAACATGGGTCAACCACCTCCATAAAATTCAAACCCACACCTCCCAAGCTGCAGATAGCCTAGAAATTAGCACATTAAAGGTTACTGGAGCCTAGCCTACATCATAACTTTTCACTACTGAAACTGACTCCAAGCCAAATTTATTGGTTCATGAAACACTTTAATAGTAGCACTCCTGGAAGACTAAGTCAGTGATGATTGACACAGACACATTTAACAAGCTTAAAAATCACTTGTATAAGCCCTGAAATAATCAGAGGAAAGACAGAGAGGATACAATACCTGCAGTCTGACATAGCACAATCAAGTCATAGTGCTTTTCAATCCTGTTTTAATTATGTTCAAATGAGTGAAAGCCCTCAAAAAAGCTCAACAGTTTGATTTCATAAATTAGTTGGGATAGGAGCATTTGAAGAAAGACTTAACTATAATAGTCAAAATTTTCTTTCATCACAGGAAAAATCACTAAGTAGTTATATATGTATGTTCTACAGAAAGTAATTCCAGACCAGCACAATGCAAGAGAGCATATGAACTGATGTTCTCTTTAGAAAAAGTATCAGAGCTAGCAGTAGGTAGCACTGGAAATACTTCCATAACAATTCTCAAATAAACTACCAAATTCAACACAACCAACTACCTTCAGTTTCAAAGCTTTTGATTTTTTTCCCCCCCCTCTTTTTATCTGAATGGTAATGAATGGAAAAACAGGAACATGACTCAAGTACCTGACAAACTGCCTTTATGAATGTCAGGCTAATATAATTACAGAGACAGAGCAAAGTAAGGGAATTTGGGAGGCTCACACAAAACCCAATCAAGAACACTACTGAAAGCAAGAATTATAGGAAGTATAGATGAGTAGCATGTCTGCCAAGGAGATTAATTTGAGAAGTCTGAAGTTTTCACTAGCAACTGAACTTACTGTAACAAAGATGACTAATGATAAGCTAGGCAGTAAGGCAACATGAGTTGTTTCAAAAACAAATAAACACACAGAGAGCAACTATTGCTGGGTTGTGGTTTTGCTTTTTTTTTAAATCAGACTGTATCAGGTCTGCTGATGAGCTTACTTTGCATCCAATCACATGCGTTCACATGGGTCCACTGAGAGTCTGTTTTAAACAGGTATATCAAGGCAGGGGAGACTATTTGAAAGGTGGCAAAAAACAGCGCTGAGATTTCCTCCCCCTCTCCCCAGCCCTGCTTCTTTCCTAAAGGGAAGGATCTTTCAGTAGAATTGTTAAATGATCATTACACAAAAGTTCTAGTCTTAGGTGGTGTATCATAACACTTCTGAGTAAAGACACAACTTAAATACCTGAGACATGACTATGACTACAGACAGAGTGTGGTCAGGCAGAAAGTGAGCGGTGGATATTGGTTGACAGAAGCTAAACATGAGCCAGCAGTGTGCCCAGGTGGCCAAGAAGGCCAATGGAATTCTGGCCTGGATCAGCAGGAGCAGGGAAGTCATTGTGCCCCTGTACTCAGCACTGGTTAGGCCAAACCTTGAGGACTGTGTCCAGTTTTGGGCCCCTCAATTCAAGAAAGATGTTGAGATGCTGGAACATGTCCAGAGGAGGGAAACAAGGCTGGTGAGGGATCTGGAGCACAAACCCTATGAGGAGAGACTGAGGGAGCTAAGGGTGTTTAGCCTGGAGAACAGGAGGTTCAGGGGAGACCTTATTGTAGACAACTACTTGAAGACAGGTTGTAGCCAGGCAGGGCTTGGTCTCTTCTCCCAGGCAACCAGTGACAGAATGAGAGGACTCAGTCTCAAGTTGTGCCAGGGAAGGTTTAGACTAGATGCTAAGAAGAAATTCTTCCCAGAAAGAGAGGTGGCGGAGTCACCATCCCTGGAAGTGTTTAAAAACAGATATGATGAGGCACTTAGTGCCATGGTTGAGTTGATTACATGGTGTTGGGTGATAGGCTGGGCTTGATCTCGAAGGTCATTTCCAACCTGGTTGATTCTGTGATTCACCACCACATGGACTTTTCTTCCAGAAATCATAGCATGCTCTAATGCACCACATGATACATTTTTTCTCTCAGATCAACAAATAAGGCTATTAAAACCTGCACACAGTATTTCAATATACTTTCTTCCTTACCTCTTTATCGTGAAAGGCAGTGGTTTTGAACTAAAATTTGGGGTGGATAATTAAATGTCAGGATTTAATTTCTTGAAAACATCTGTAAAAACAGCATTGTCTTACCATGGCTATGGGCAGTTCCTGGGCTGAGAGATGGCTGGAGTAACTCTTTGGTTGGAGTAGAATAGGCTTCTTTTCCTTGTCGCTGGCTCATTTTTCCTGGAGTTAAAATCTGTGATTCATCACTGTTTGTTACCACTGCTGAAACACAAAATATGAATGCTCATTCATTACATGCTCATGCCTAGATGTCTATTAGCAACTTCATTATCATTCACAAAACTTATTTTAAATGCTGTCACGTGAAATTTTTCATTCTAGAAAACAAGGATTTGAAACCAGAGATTTCATTTGGAGGGGATGGCAGAAAGAAGTAAACAAGATTGGTCTAAGACATGGAGCAGAAAATAAAAACTAGGAGAAAGTAGGAAAGGCTGAACACACATACAGACTGAGTTACTTAATTTCTGAAATCCTGCTTTCTTCACCACTTTTGTGATAGTTCTTGATTTAACTAACCACAACACAGCCATCCCAGGAGATGTCTTGCCAGATCAAGCTTTGCCAACGTGCCAGAAAGCTAAGATTCATGTGCATACACCACAAGAAACAAGACTGTTAATAGAGATCATGTATAGTGTCTGTGGAGGCAAAGGCTTAAAGCAGAAGAGTTACTTCACCCTTATCAGTCTGAAAGACTTGTCTAACGTGATCCAGCTATCCATCAGATGGCCTGGACAGCCATCCTGTTTATCATGTCTACACATTTCCTTAAGCTGCACACAACAAAACTGCACCTTTTTTTACCACAGTGGAAGAATGGCTGCTTAAATAGCACCTGTCTGTGGAAGCAGAGGGGGAAAAGCCTGCCTGAAAGATTGGAACTTACAACTTTGCTCATTTGAAGACTTCCCAAGTTTTTCCTAATTTTTTTTTAAAGTTCACCCCATGATCCAGACAAAACAAGCAAGCTCCATATTCTGAATGCATACTGCAAAGTACAGAGCTTTATCAGTACCAATATTAGAGAAATTAAAACTTTTTTTTTTTTTCTTTCAGTAAAGCCTAGAATAAACACAAGGCAGCATGGGAAAAAAACCCAACAAAACACATTATTAGTACATACTAATAAATAGCTCAGCAACTTGCATAGGCTCCTTGGCTGCTCCTTGGTTCTTCTGATGAACTGAATGTATAAACTATATAAAAAAAGCATGGTAGATACTTGAACCATCCATTACTAACTATGTCTGAAAAATCCTACAGCTAATTTTTAACTTATCTGAAGTGTGAAATCATTTTATCCTGGAATTTCATTACATTTACAGAATAAAACTAACAGAGATCCTGAAAGAGAGCAATGCCCATTTACTCTAGTAACCTTACTTACTTGTGAAACAAAACTTAGCAGGAATGAGTAAAATATGCTCCTAGTCAAATGTGATGCATGGAAGAGGTGCTAAGGGATATGGTTTAGCACCAGACTTGGCAGAATGAGACAACGGTTGGACCCAATGAGCTTTTGAAAATCTTTTCCAACCAAAGCAATTCTATGTTCTCTTAGTTGCCCGAAGTAGCAAACTGAAATTTACAGTTTAGGACTCAAGTCCTCAGGTACTTGCAGTGCACCTAAAAAAACCCATACTCAGTTTCTGAGCAATCTTCGTCCAAAATATAGGAGGAGGGAGGGTGTTTGGTTGGGTTTGGATGAGTTTTGTGTGTGTTTTGCAGGGTTTTTTGTTTGGTTTGGTTATTTTTGTTTGATTGGTTGGTTTGGGTTTTTTTAAATGTTCCTGGGGAACACCACATCTATGGAAATGATCAGAGGCTGCAAGATCTCTCATATTAAAAAAGTGTGAAAGAGTTGGGGTTATTCAGCCTGGAGAAGGCTCTGGGGAGATCTTATTGCATCCTTACAATAGATAGAGAAGGCTTATAAAGAAAGATGAAGACTTTTTGCCAAGGCTTGCAGTGACAGGGCAAGGAGCAATGGTTTTAAACTGAAAGAGAACAGATTTAGATTAGACAGAGAAGAAATTTATGAGGAGGACAGGTGAGACACTGTAGGCATATGCTCAACATGTCCAACAAACCATACAACAGCTTTACCAACCATTCCTCTCACTCAAAGGCCACAAAGTCGCAATTTATTTTTAGACTTTCACTCAGGCTTCAGAGTACACATCCAAAAGAAAGATGACCCCCATTCATTCCTTCCTTTACTTCAGTAAGTTTAAACTCATATAATCTACATCCCTGACGATGAGCAGAGGGTTATTTTACAGAAGAAACATAAATTAGCAAACATCAAAGCCTCCTCATAACTCTCTGGAGGGCGTATTTCAATACCAACATAATTATCAGAGATGGTAATACATATTTGGGTCAAATTCCTCATACTGGCCATCAAATTACTAATACAGTTTGTCACTAAGATCACACATCAGAATTTGCTCTTTGAAACCAATTTATTCATCAGATAAAGCTAGGGGAGGAAAAAAGCATGTATGAAGAGGCAGATTCCCAGTTCTGTCTCTACAAGGAGCATGTAAAAGTGCCTACAGTCTTGAAACTAGCAACATCAGCTAGAGAAGAGTTTTATTATAATTCACTTCTGCATTATTTTTTAATGTCTATAATAAGCACTGTCAGCTAAGACCATTGTTTCTCCAAAGACTTCTCACTGAGAAAAATTTGTGCCTGCACCCTTCTCTTCCTTCCCTTCATATGCAAATTCTTAATCCCACACAAAATTATTCTGCCAATCATACGCTCCCACTAATGCCCCTGAGCCAGTGGCACTAATAAGTCTTTGGCTGCATGCATGGAAAAATATACACACAATGAAGTTCTTCCTATCCCCATGCCAGATCACAGAATGTTAGGGGCTGGAAAGGACCTTGAGAGATCACCTAGTCCAACCCCCCTGCCAGAGCAGGATCACCTATACCAGATCACACAGGAACACATCCAGGCAGGTGTTGAGTGTCTCCAGAGAGGGAGACTGCAACACCCTTGGGCAGCCTGTTCAAGTGTTCTGTAACACTCACAGGGAAATAATTCTCCCTCCTGTTTCATGGAACTTCCTATGCCTCAATCTTCATTTGAATATTATACTATTATATTTTCAGAAATGAACATGCGTTTAATTGATTGAAACTGCAGGAATAACACAGCACTATAAACAAACCAGCTCAAAAATAAAACTGTTTCTGAGCCATTATTTCATGGCTCTATCTGTACTACAATAACATTTGTAGGTTTAATTTGAAACTGAAATATTTTCTTCTCTTTCAGGTAAGTATTTTAAAAGACTGAGTGAGTTTGGGTTGGTTTTGTTTGTTTGTTAGTTTTTGTTTTTCAAGCCACAACTGGAAAACATGAAGAATAAAGTTTTGCCCCCACAAAAGAGTTGCTACAGGGAAACATTTAGATAAGTAATATGCCAGGTCAAATACTTCTCCAACAGTAGATCTTCATTATACTTCAGCTTCTCAATTATTACACCCCCACCACCACCCCCAATCTAGTATTTAGCCCAGCAGCCTGTGTGCAAAGACATAATTGCTGTGAAGATATAGGCAAACAAACTGTAGGGGATGACAGTCACTTACTTGATGGTCCATGAGAGTCTCTGCTATCACCATGATGCTGCATACACATACAATTGAAGAACAGCAAATACAAAAATCCAGGCCAGGAAGAAGCAAGTGCACAAAAGCAGCAGCAGGAGAGAAGAAGGACAATGAAAACAGTGTTAGTTCTCAGCCAAAATATAACATGCACCTCAATAACAAAGGGCAGACTTCCAAGAGACTTAACAGTTCAGTGAAGTTGAAGCAACAAAACTGACATGTTTCTAAAGCAGCCATTATTAGAAGCCATCATTGTGTATGGTTAGTAAACAGCAACTGCTCCAACTGCTAGTTCTGAGTGGAAGCTCCATCAGCAATTTAGTGCTCATACAAACTGATACACAATATAGCAAGAAAT
Organism: Melanerpes formicivorus; assembly: GCF_026170545.1. Taxonomy (NCBI): domain Eukaryota; kingdom Metazoa; phylum Chordata; class Aves; order Piciformes; family Picidae; genus Melanerpes; species Melanerpes formicivorus. The sequence continues at coordinate 77,153 of NW_027142416.1, read as the reverse complement.
TTTTAGCTGCAATATATTTTCAGAAGACTAAAGCTCTGAAGAAAGCTGAAGTAACACATTTGTTTCCAAAACTACTCCACTTTTAAGCCATCAGTAACGTGCCAGATCCAAGCTTAACTGCTTCTTCCACATACAAACATGAACTTAAAAGACACAGATTCAGTTCATGTACAGACATGGGTAGCATTTTAAATTGCTTACAATGCAAGACAAGCTGGGCAGTTTTACATTTGAGAAGACATTTTATAGCAGGGCATTTCCAAAGAATCAAATAGTATAAAAAATTAGTATCATTCTCTGTGCAACTGAACACATCAAATATAGGCATGACAGAGCAATAGCCTCTAGTCCTTTCTGACATTTCATCTGGAAGCTTTCGTACATCATTGCTACCCAAGGCCACTGAGCTCAGCTGTGGGCAGATAAGTTCCACTGATGTGTTAAAAGTATTTACTATAATTGAAATCTACGAGTAACACAAAAAGGTGAGAAAAAGATGCTAATCAGCATGAACATTCCTTCCTTAAAAATAAAATAACTTCTGTATCTTCTATATCCCCCCCCAAAAAAAATGTTCTGCTCCACAAAGGAGAGAAATCTTTGTCCTGCTTTAAAGAGGACTCCATTTTGCCACCTGGTTATCAGGACTAAACAGCAGGAAATATTAATATTAATAATAATCATCATAATCTCAACAGGTCCTATATTATACTCCTGATCTCAAAACACAGATTTTTATCCCTCAAAGCTGCCCGGGGTGTTACTTTGACAGTGCAATGTGCCAGTGTGAAGCACTGCAATTGCAGTGTTCATTATTGGGAAGTTGAGGGGAACCCTTCTTTCATAATTTTGCTCTTTCTGGAAAAATACTTGGTTAGACAAGCTGAAATAAATTGGACGTGCATTTCATAAGCAACTTTCTGCCCCTGTCAGAGACTAAAGTTAAGTCAAAGAGTGAAACAGTGCTAAGGAACTGAAGAGAGAGGTTGAGGCACTAATACATGAAACATTCAAAAGTCCAATGGCTTTCAAGACAAAGCTTTTAATTTTAATGTACAGGTAACATACTGCAGACTAGGAAATTATTTAGATTCTGACTGAAACTGTATTGCCCTACACTGGTTTAGACTCAAGAGGAAAGCTCCTGATGAGAGAGCAAGATACAGGAGTCTGCAGTAACTGCGCAGAGCTCCAGCAACTCAGTGAAGGACTAGGAACACCAGGATTCAGCACTGGTCTGCTTTATTCCACACTGAAAGCTGGAAAGCAAGAGAAGAACTGTAAAAATAGATTCTTAACAGGCATGTAGGAACAGAAGTTTCTGAGGCTTGGACAGCATGTTCACTCACAGTGCATACTTACACGCTGAAGAAATACAAGTGCAGAGGCACCTCAGCGGGTCCCGTCTGCCTGCCTGCCTCTCAAGCAGCCTTGACCAAGACACAACATGACACCAGAGAGCAGGGCAGCCCGTCACCCGAGATGGTGCAGGGGGTTCTTATGTAAATATTTTAGCACTGCATGGTTAATCCTGTGAACTGGTACAAACAGCTCCTGCGCCAGAGGCTGAAACACAAGCCTAACTCTGTCCCTGATCTTTTCCAACAGACATGCTGTTTACACATCAAGCTGCCTTACCTGCTGGTCAGCCCCTTCTCTTTAACAGAGCCATTTGGGCCTGTGTATTGTATGCAGAATCTATACTGCATAATACTGATGCAGGATGTTAAGATACTGAAATTAAACTGTTTAATCCAGAAAGCCCTCTCTATGTTCCAATGACCTCGGGTGGCTGTCAAGTGGAGGGGGCCAAGCTCTTTTTGGTGGTGTACAGTCATAAGACAAGAAACAATGGAAGTTGTGGAGTCTCCTCCTCTGGAGACTTTCAAAACCCACCTGGATGCATTCCTGTGAAGACTACCCTAAGTGATCCTGCTTTGGCGGGGGGGTTGGACCCAATGATCTTTTGAGGTCCCTTCAACCTCTAATGTACTGTGATACTGTAACCTATTGTATCTCTATCATCTGCAATTCACATCACTGCAGATAAGCCATTCAAATCCCTAAGCATACAAAAAAATTAGTTTTAATACTTCAGTGCTCTCTCTGAAAAGAATGTCATCAGGGCATTCCTGTCCATCACCTCCCACAATTTTTTTTCCTAAATGTAAAAAAAAAAAATAATCAAGAGAAATGTACACTTATTTCCAGAGACACAACCTAGCCTTATTTTCACATGTATTTGATTACTGATTACAGAACAAGCGCTTTAACAAAGGGTGGTTCTCAACGCTACACAACTGATTTAGCTTTTGCTGAGGCACCTTTAGTTAAAGATTTTACTACTAAAACATAAACCCTAGCTCTCCACCAAGTGAAGCTTTAGATCAAGACTAAGAAATAAAACCAGCACAACATGTGACAGCAGCCATTACTGTTTTCATAATAAAGCAGCTCTGTGCTTCTGAAAAATACTATTTTTAGACATTAATTTCTCAGAAATGAAGCTTGCATCAAATGCTACTAAACATAAAATGTTATCTGCCAACTTGTCTTATAAAACAGAATCCTCATGCTGCTAAAGATTACAGTCAAAACCAAAACAAATGTATCACAGTACATTAGAGGTTGGAAGTGACCTCCAGAGACCATCCAGTCCAACCCCTCTGCTAGAGCAGGATCACCCAGGGTAGTCCACACAAGAAAGCATCCAGGTGGGTTTTGAATATGTCCAGAGAAGATGACTCCACAACCTCTCTGGGCAGCATGTTCCAGGGCTCTGTCACCCTTACTGTAAAGTTTCTCCTCATGTTGAGGTGAAACCTTCTCTGTTCCAGTTTGTATGCATTGTTCCTTGTCTTATTGCTGTGCATCACCAAAAAGAGCTTGGCCTTCTCCACTTGACACCCACCCCTCAGATATTGATAGACATTGATCAGATCCCCTCTCAGACTTCACTTCTCCAGACTAAACAGCCCCAGGGCTCTCAGTCTCTCCATAGGGAAGATGCTCATGTCCCCTAATCATCCTTATGGCTCTCTGTTGGATTCTCTCCAGCAAATCCCTGTCATGCTAGCATGTCTGGATCTCATGCTACAGAAGTTTGTTAGACATACTTACTAGATTTACAATCTAAACCTACAGTTAAATTCTTAATAGAGTTTAAATGCACACTTCAAAGCCCAGTTAGAGTTTTCACACTGCTGAAGACAGACTTTTCCTGAAGCACTTTCTTAGCACATGTATATCACTAAGATGAATTGTGTTACATTTCAGCTGAGGACCACTAACCCAACCTGTAAAGCTTATCAGTATAAAGGACCTCTATCCTGTACTACAAGTATACTTCTATGTCTGCTGATGTATTTAAATAGCAAGGACTGACTGTACAAATTATGTCAAAGGCTCCATATCTAAAAAAATACATATTTTGGTAAAAGTTAGAGCTGTCTGCTCATGTCCAGCCTCTCATCCACCAGCATCCCCAAGTCCTTTTTCTCAGGGCTGCTTTCTATCACTTCCTCCCCCAGCCTGTATTGATAGTGAGGATTGTTCCAGCCCAGGTGCAGAACCCTGCACTTGCTCTTGTTGAACCTCATGAAGTTCACCTGGGCCACCTCTCCAGCTTGTCTAGGTCCCTCTAGATGCCATCCTGTCCCTCTGGCATATTGAGAGCACCACTCAGCTTGGTGTCATCTGCACACTGCTGATCGTGTATTCAATCTTACTATGTCATGGATAAAAATATTAAAAAGCACAGGTCCCAGTAGCGACCTCTAAAGGACACCACTGTCACTGCTCTCCATCTGGACTTCAAGCCATTGAGCACCACCCTCTGGATGCAAGGGCCCAGCCAACTCCTTGTCCACCCAGCAAATCTCTATCTCTCCAATTCGGTGAGCAGGATATTGTGGAGGACTGTGTCAAAGACCTTGCAGCAGTCCAGACAGATCACATTCAGTGGCTGATCCTTATCTACTGACACAGTCACTTCATCAGAGAAAGCCTCTATGCTGGTCAGGCAGGACCTGCGCCTAGTAAAGCCATGCTGGCTGTCTTGAATGAGGTGTTAAAAGTTGAGCTTTACCCTGAGTTACACAAAAATTACCCTATACTGCCTTTGGGAGGCAGTGTTCTGTATCAAAAAGTAGCTTTGGAAACTCAGAGACAATTTCCTGCTGCAGCTATTAAGACTGCTTCCACATAACACAGCTTGGGGAAAATTATTCAATAATTTCAACATTATGACGATGATCAAGTGTCATAGCACCCACGAGCCTTTCCTGGGTTTAAAGTGTGCTCAGAAAGCACAAGCATGCTGCTGTTTTCAATACTTCAGAAGTTTTATAATCAGCACAAATAATGAACTCTTGTATCTGAAATTACTCTGATAATATATAATTATCATTTTCCTACCTGCTCCTCATTCAACTGAGAAATACTTTTTTTTTCTTTTGTCCCCATTACCAACTAGTAGAGCACCAACTAGTGAGACTGAGGAATACCTTTTTCAGGGACTCAGAGACACCAAGCCTCCTGCGAACCTAGTAAATGATGGGTGATAGTACATGATAACTCTGTAAGGGACCAAACAATGTATGTAGCTCAACATCGTTGGTCCCCTGGGGTCAAGTAAGGGGTTCTGAACTTAGGAGACTCCCTGGTGAGACTTAGGACCCTGGAACTCCCCGGCAGTGAAGGTGGCAGAAACACCTGGGGTGCAGGTTTCTAAGCTCTGGAGACCGGCAGGCTTGAAAGCCATAGAGGTGGCTTAGGCACACTCTGCTGACCCATCAGGACAGGTGGCAACTGCTTGGCGGCAAGGTGTGAAAAGATAAAAGGCTTCTTGGGGGACTGCCGGGGGCAGCTTGGAAGACTACCTGGAGACTGCGTGTGACTGCTTGGAGGGACTGCCTGCTGCTGCCTGGAGGGACTGTCGGGCTGTTTGGGAGCTGTAAGATGAGAGAAGGACCTGCGTGTCCGCCTGCCGCGAGGGGCCACCGCCTGCCTTTCCTGCGTCTGCCGGCCCGAGGAGCCACCGCCTGCTTTTCCGGCGTGCCCACCGTACCTGCCTGTTCGTGAAGTGCCGGTGACCTGAACCTGCCTGCGTGCCCTGCGCCTCCCTGCCCTGGTGTGCACCTGAGAGCTCCGCCATCCCGCCTGACACCACTCCCTCTTCTGTTGTGTCATCACCGCTCGACCACCATGGTATCCATTTGGCAGCCTGTTAATAAACCCTTTTAGGCACTTGGCTCCATTTTAAGACTTAATTATGATAGGATTCAAAGGAGGTAGTGTCTTCACAAAAGAATTGTCTAAGAGGGAGCTGGAATAGCAAAGGAGGAACCAGACAGCTCACCTTATCTATGTGCATGTAAATCATAAAGGGTCTTTGCTACGTGCCTTACCTTGAATCTTGCTGTAAATCAGTAGGGGGCTGTCTGAAGATAGCAGACACTGAACACAGCCTGAACTGCTCAACGTTTAGGACAGAGCACAGGCTTAATACACTACTGAATATTAACTTCTCCACCCAGAGAAGTGAAGAACCTAGTTTAAATGAGCATATGAAGCATGATCCAGGGCGGTTACATGTGAAGGGGGACATGTAGTAGGCATTTGGGGAAAGACTGTAAATCCTGAATACCTTACCCAATGGGGAAAGGGAGAGGGAAATTTGCATCTGGGAATTTAGGATAAAAGGGCAGCTGTGCCTTCCAGCACTTTGAGAGACCCCACAAGAAATTGTCCTGTGGACTCTCCCTTTATTCGAATAATGTTTTACAAGACTCCTGTGTCTCTGTTGTGAACAGGAACTTCTAGGTTGGATTAAGTTTTCCTTACAAATCTTTCTTGAGAATGTAAAAGTTAATCACATTAAAGGTCCAACTGGGCATCAATCAGAAATTAAGCTCAGCTGCACCCAGCACCAGCTGGAACACAAGGGGGTTTAACTTCTGCCAAATTACCCATCCAAAAGCAATCACTGGAAAAGTATCAATTCAAACCAAACTAGAACAGACTGAAGTAACCCTTTGCCTGCAGAAGCATGTTTGTGTTCATCTGAAGTCATGAAACCACATTTAAGGTACTCACTGAATTTCTATCAAGTTCCCCATCAACCAGAAGGGTCTCCATGCTGAAAGGGTTTGTTATCTGTCTCTCCGTCAGAGTTCTTCCATCCTGCTACTTGAGATCCTGAAAGGGGAAAACCATAAAATTTTTTTAAAAATCATTTCCAGTGGTTAAAATGTGTTTAAAAGCTACACTCTCACTCTCTACCTTTTAAGAGGGTAACCAGCCTCCTATAGGAAACTGTGCATATTACAGTTCCTTGCAAAATATGTATGTTACCCATTAGAAAAAAAAAATATCAGCTGGTTAGGAGTGGAGATGATAGCTTCAAATAAAATGACCAACCCAAAAGCTATTCACAAAGGAAAGCACTTACTTTTTATGAAGCAGGAAGATATATGCTGGAAGAATACAAGAAAGAAAAGAAAAAGGAAAATAAAAAGAAAGAAAGAAACCTATAGTTTTTACCCTGTGTTTCTCCCTGTTCAAGAGTCCCCAGCCACATACCACTCCCACCCCATAGGCTGCACACAACTTGTTTGGGTACATACAAGCTATTCTGGAGGAGCTAGAGTGTTGGGCTTCCTCAGTATAACTCTGGGAAAGAGTCATGTTGTGCTTTGTGGAACAGAGACACAGAAATGAAGTAATTTGTTCAAAGCAGCACCCTCTGTGGGAGAGCAGGCACTCAGCTGGTAGTCACCACCCACAGCCAGAAAGCATCACCTTGCTCTTGAGACATTTCCCATTTACTTTTTTTTTGTTTGTTTGTTTTTGCTACAGAATGAAAGCTATGACAAACCTTAGCATTTCCACTAATAGTTGAAGTCATCAGTGAGACAAGAAGAATCAAACAAAACTCCATGGAAAAAATGAGCCATCACCATTCAAGAAGGAAGCAGGTCAACTTTGGATACCTACAAAGATCCACATCACTCTACTTCTCTTTCCAAGACACCCATCAGCAAAAGACACAAGCAGATGAGAAATCTGTAAGGTGGCATGTTCAAAACATCAGAAGCCATTCAAACCCAAGGAGAGCACTCTGTGGTCCCACCCTGCACAAAGCCATGCTCACACTGCCCTTGCCTCCAGCCAGTACAAGTGTTCAATCAGAAAATTAGCCCAAAGACTTGTTTTCCTTTCTTTTGTTGTCTTGGGCGGGGTGAAGCAGCAGGAAGCAGTCCAACTACAAATCAGTTGCTAAACCAACACTTGTGCAAGAGCAGGGGTAGAATGGAGATGGTAGTATTTTTTTAAGCTACCATTTCCACTAATAGTGAGACAAGAAGAATCAAACAAAACTCCATGGAAAAAATGAGTCTGGCCCCTACCTCTTGACACCCACCCCTCAGATATTTCTAGGTATCAGTAAGATCCCCTCTCAGCCTTCTCTTCTCCAGACTAAACAGTCCCAGTTCTCACTGGCTTTCTTCATAGAAGTTCACATCCCCTAATCATCCTCATAAGCTCTTTGTTGGACCCTCTCCAGTAGACTGCTGTCTTCCTTGAATTGCGGAGCCCAGTTGTGCTTAGCCATCAAGCCATAGCTTCAACTCAAGCAGGAACAGATTTAGTGAGGACAGAGGGATAAGGCAGGTGAGGTGACAGGAGGCACTACAGCCCCTGGGAGCATGAGGAGCATCCTGGGTACAGAAGGGCAGAGAGGGCCAGAAGATTAGACAAAAAGATCTTTCACTTCAAAGCCTGCCTGAGAAATACACCCTTACAAAACCAAATCTCACTACAAACTATTTGTTCAACTGCTTTCAGTGTTGTATTCATAGTTATTGTTCTTATATTATGTAAAGCACATCAAAATTACAACCCCCTAAGGAAGGACATGCAATATGAACACACTGGAACAAGTTACCATAATATATGCCACTAAAATGCAAAAGGAAGCATCAATAAAAACTGAAACAAAAGGGACTGTGTTGGAGTGAAACTGCAGAGTTTCTAGCTCCCTATGACTCAGTTCAAAGGACTGATGAGGATCTTACTCAAGTACCCGAGTAATTACTGAGGTGGCATGTAACTGGGAAGCTTATGGCTAAATGTTTTCATGTAAATGAGAAATAGTTGGCATCTGAAGAGAGATGACTACAAGTGATTAATTTGCATTAATTAAATGAAAGATGGCTGTGACCGGTTGAAAATTCCCCCTAACATAAAATTGCCAGACCAGCCCAGTTGGAAGCAAATGAAGCTGTATTTACAAGCAAAACTACAATCTACAATGAAATGCAATGAATATGTACAAACCAAACAGTATTTACAATATTTACAATTTATGAACAGCACAAGAACCCCCTTGGCCTAAAACCAGGGGAGCTGCTAATAGCTTCCCACTCCCTGCCCCCCTGGACACAAAGGGACAAGAGAAAAGAGCAGAGTGTTGTTAGAACTTAACCAAAACAACCCAGCCAAGGTCAAGCAGAAGCCAGCACAGCACAAAGTTAGTATCTACCAGAGGGAGGAAGTGAAAATAGAGAAAGATTGTTTACCAAACTAATTCTTAGGTTAGATATCTGTCCAATGGATTGTTCAGACCGTATCATTATTTTCCTTTTCACACCCAATAGTGATTTATTTACAGTTTGCCACTTTCTGTCCAAGATCTGCGGAAAATTTTAAAGGTACAGCCTAAAACTACCACAATGGCATTACCACAGGAAGAGGAGTCCACCCAGAAGCCCTGTCTCCCAGGTTGGCAGGCACTGCAACATGTACCTTCCACACACCAGCACAGGTGGTGCAGAATCAGCTGATGATGCTTGGAGACTGCTCCTTGTCACCTCTCCTCTGCACACATGTTTTAGGTTCTATTATTAGCAGGTAGTTCAGCAACACCAGACTGCACACATTCAATTTATGGAAACAGCAGACTCTCTCAAACAGGTTGAAAGAATAGTGGCAAACAGATGCATATATTGATATTTAAAGCAGTTAACTAGCTTTTTTACTTACACAAATTTGCAGCCTTACTCAAAATACCCAAGTATCTCCTGATACAGGAACACCCTCAATCAGTTTTAAACCCATCTTTATTTTTAACTCTCAATTTTTATTGTCAGTGCTCCAGGTGTATTCTCATCTCCATTTACAGTCACTGTATCTTTCCTTTTGTCAGCCTCAAGAGCAGTATTATCAGGCAGGTACCCTAATGTCTAATTCTTAGCAGCTGTGGTGGGTTGAGATTTCCACCCCAACCCCACCCCCTCCCCCCCTCAACTTTGCCAGACCAGCTCAGTTGGAAGCTGTATTTACAAGCAAAACTACAATCTACAATGGAATTAAATGAATATGTACAAAATATACAGTATCTACAATGTTTTACAGGCATTTACAATTAACAAACAACAGCATCCCCCCACCCGGGTCAAGAAGACCAGGGAAATTGCCCCTCTGCCCCCCAACTCCCTGTCCAAAAGGGAGAAAAGAGCAGAGAGAGAAAGCAGTGGTTAGACTTACACAAAATAATGCAGCCAAGGTCAGCAGAAGCAGGTTAATCTCTCCTGAGCGAAGTGAGCAGAGAAGAGAAGCCCCCAGAATGTTTTGGTACGAGCAGTCTTACGGCAGATATTTCTCCAATGGAATAACTTAGAATTATCTTTTCTTTTCTTTTTTACACCCAACAGTGATTTACATATAGTTTTCTACTTTTCTGCTAAAATTCTGTAACAAAATGTTAAAGGCATAGCCTAAAACTACCACAGCAGCTACGGTCATTCATGGTTCACAGAATCACAGAAACATTCAGGTTGGAAAAGGATTCACCAAGTTCCCAGCAAATTAGCCCAGGAGGGTCCCAAAGACTTCACAGAGGTTATCTGGGAGAGGGAAGGGTAGAGAAAATTCTGCATGCTGATGTTTGAGCCCACAGGAAGAATAAAGCAGGTGCAGAAATGGTTAAGGATTACCCTCCCTCCACATTGCTTAGCTTGTGAGCAGGCAGCCAGCTTGGCTTTTCTTGGCAAAATAAAGGCTGAAAGTGAACAATATTGCTTCTGAAATATGCCAAAACAAACACCCAAGAGGGAAAAAGGAGCTCTCAGCAAAACAGCATTGCCAAAAAGGTAATTAAATATGACCTTAGAAAATACCTTTGTTTGGAGAATTACAGAACAATTCCAACTATCTGAGCCCCAAGGCTTTCAAAAAACTTTCTGATCAAAGTTAAGGAAGACAATTTTTTTCTTTCTTTCTTTTCTTTGTCAATGCAGCCAGGTTATGATGATGTGTGCTTCATTGAAGAAGTGAGGCCTGCCTTAATTTAGCTGTTTTCCATTTTAAATATAACATCAAACTTAAATAACCCTGTTTTTCTCTTTTTGGGAGATATTTATGGCATGCCTTTGCTGCTGTCTCCACATTCTCATGTATTTGCAATCTGCTTGTTTGCCTGATTCCTTGGTCTGGAGCTCTAATTAACAGATGTCCCTACTTCATAATCACAACTCAGAAGGGCAGAAATTGAAATTATTTGAAAATAATTCTGTGATAGCTTCCCAGTTAATCCCCCATGCTTTTTTTTAACAGGCAACAGGCACAAACAGGCACTTAGGAAGGTATTGCCCATTTTAAAGTAGCTGTACCAATGAGACAAACCACGCCACAAAATTAGGTATCTCTCCAAACGAGAAGAGGTTTCTATGGTGTTCAGCTCAGATGCATATATTTAAAGTAGACAGAAAACACATCCTACTTATTACACGATCAACAGCCTGTCCTGTTCCCATGTATATTTCATCTTAAATTAACAGATGGTACCAGCCATTGGGAGTTTTTTATAAGTTTGGCTGCCCAGGGAGATGGTGGGGTCAAGGTCCCTGGAGATGTTTAAGAAAAGCCTGGATGAGGCACTTAGTGCCATGGTCTAGTTGATTAGTTAGGGTTGGGTGATTGGTTATGCTTGATTATCTTGGAGGTCTCTTCCAACCTGGTTGATTCTGTGATTCTGTAATAGGAAAATCCTGCTTGAGTCCCTGATAGAGGCAAAGGACAGCATTCATCAATGACAGCTACTACTCCATGTGAGCAGGGTCTTATCTAACCACCCATACACATGCATCCTTGGAGGTCCTGTGTGACCTTCTACCTCTTCTTAACTCCCACCCTTTAAAATGAGATCTCAAAGACTGTAAGAGTATGCCTTGGCTCCTGCATTTCAGTCAACTACCCCTTGCAATACCACGGGCTTGTGGGAAAGTGTCTGGGAAGCTGCCCAGCAGAGAAAGACCTGGGGATGTAGGTTGACAGATGGCTGAGTATGAGTCATCAGCGTGCTAAAGTGGCCAAGATGGCCAACAACATCCTGATTTGTATCAAATAGTGTGGCCAGCAGGACTAAGAAAAGTGATAGTCCCCTGTGCCAGGCACTGGTGAGACCACACTTCAAACACTATGTTCAGTTTTGGGCCACTCTCAAAGAAGACAAAGTGCTGGAGGGTGTCCAAAGATGGGAAACAAAGCTCTAGAAAACAAGTCCTGTGAAAAGCAGCTGAGGGCAGTGGCGTTACCTAACCTGGAGAAAAGGAGGCTCAGGGTAGAACTCGCTCTCTACAACTACCTGAAAGGTTGTAGTGAGGGGGGAGTCAGTCTGTTCTCCCAAGTAGCAAGCAATAGGACAGGAGGAAACGGCCTTAAGCTGTGCCAAGGGAGGATATTAGGATATTGGATATTAGGACGTTTCTTTACCAGAAAGGGTTGTCAAGCATTGCAACAGGCTGCCCAGGGATGTGGCTGAGACCCCATTCCTGGAGGTACTTAGGGATATGGTTTAGTGATGGACCAGGTAGTGCTAGATTCACAGTTGGACTTATGATCATAAAGGTCTGTTCCTACCTAGACAGTTTTGTTATCCTATAATGTTACATGATACTCTTTGAGGTATAGATTCACAGGACAGAAAGAAGCAAAAGGCAGATGCCTTGGCCATGTCAGAAATCTCTGTGGCTTTATTCACACCTTCAGAGACAAGTTCTGTATTGACTCCAGATGATCCTTCTCTGGCAGGGGAATTGGTCTAGATATTCAAGATCCATTCCAACCTCTAACATTCTGTGTGACTTCTAAATTTCCTATGTTAACCAGTTTATGTTAGTATTTATTGTAGGAATATGTTATGAATTCAGCAGTGTGCCCAGGCGGCCAAGAAAGCCAGTGGTTTGTATTAGAAACAGTGGCCAACAGGAACATGGAGGTGATCATCCCCCTGTACTCAGCACTGGTGAGGTTCTGGGCCCCTCACTACAAGAAGGACACTGAGGGTCTGGAGTGCATCCAGAGAAGGGCAACAAGGCTGGAGAAGGGCCTGGAGCACCCAGGCTATGAGGAGGGGCTGAGGGAGCTGGGGGTGTTCAGTCTGGAGAAGAGGAGGCTGAGGGGAAACCTCATTGCTCTCTACAGCTCCCTGCAGGGAGGTTGCAACAAGGAGGGGACAGCCTCTTCTCCATGATGTCAAGCAACAGGACTGGAGGAAATGGTTCCAAGAGGCACCAGGGAAGGTTCAAGCTGGATATCAGGAAATATTTCTTCACTGAAAGGGTTCTCAAAGATTGGAATGGTCTGCCCAGGGCAGTGCTGGAGTCACTGTCCCTGGAGGTGTTTAAGCAGCCAGTGGACCTAGCGCTTAGGAACATGGTTTAGTGTTGACCATGCAGTACTGGATCAAGGGTTGGACTGGATGAACTTAGAGGTCTCTTCCAACTGGATGTATTCTGTGATCCATTTAACTGAGTAAAGGGGTTATTAGGAAAGACAAACTCTTTTCTCCTCTAGTATAAGAGAAGTTCCTCACCAAATACTTAAGTTGTTCCAAGCATGTTGATCAGTTTAAATCTGACTCCATGGCAGTAATATGCTATTGGAGGCATTTTTCTAACATTTAAAACATAATTCCTTTCACAAAAGGATTCTTTTTCTTCCCCTTTTCTCACAGAACATTACCTTTCATCCAAACACTTTGCTGAATTTGGAGAATTTGATCAAGAGTCTTTGCCTGATCTCATATCTGAGACACCTTCTGTACTACCTCCTGTATCCTCACTGTGCTTGCCCCTGATCCTGACTTGCTGACTATCAGCCAAGGTGGAGCCATGAAGTGAGAGTGGTAGAGATGACTCCCAAATCTAACGTTTTCTGTTTAATCAACCGAGCAAGTTACTTGAACCCCTGCATACTGTATGGTTTTAGCTTTCCTCCTCAGTACTATCATCTAGTCATTAGAGATGGCATTTGCATTCTGACACTGTTTTGTATTCTGCTATAGTATCAGAGTACCTTCTTACACTCCAGCATTATACCCCATAAGCAAGATACAACCTCATCTGTGACTCAAGTGCACGGTATTACAATTACAGCATGCTGAGCCAACCTTTCCAAAGTGGAAGCATAGTTCAGGACTCTGACCTCCAACACCAACCTGCAAAGCTCTGATGCCTGCCTTCTTTCCTTAAGGCCTATAATAAGTTAATGCACTTAAACTGCCCAAGATGGGTATCAGGTAAGAGTATACTGTAGATTTCTTTAAGATCATAGAATGCATTTGGTTGGAAGGGACCTTTAAAGGCCAGCTAGGCCAACTCCCCTGCAATGATCAGGGGCATCCCTAACTAGATCAGATTGCTCAGAGCCCCATCTTTTTTTCTTTTAATGTCTCCAGGGATAGAGCCTCCACCACTGCCCTGGGCAACCTTTTCCAGTGATCCACAACCCTCATAGTAAAGAGCTTCTTCTTAATGTCCAAAGATGACACAGGCATAATATACTTGAATTCAAAGATCAGTGTGGCAACAAAAACGGATGAGGTGCACTAGGAGAAAAGAAACCTAATTGGCATCTAGAAGGGTAAAAATTCACCTAGGTCCTTGACAGAAAGCAAAATCATAGCAGTAGCAGGGAAATGCTATTTCACAGGACATCATGGAATGGTTGAGGTAGGAAAGGACCTCTGGAGGTCATCTTGCCCAACCTCCCTTTTCTGGGAGGGTGATTAGACAGCTTTTAAGTCTCTAAAGATGAAGTTTCCACAACCTCCCTGGTCAACCTGTGCCAGTACTCAGTTCCAGTAAAAAAGGGTTTCCTGACGTAGGAAAGGAACCTCCTGTGCTTCAGTTTGTGCCTACTGCCTCTTTTCCTGTTGCTGGACACCAATGAATAGAGCCAGCTCTGACACCTTTGATGTATTTACACACATTAATGAGATCTTGCATAGCCTTCTCCAGGCTGTATAGCCCTAGCTCTCTCAGCCTTTCCTTATGTAAGAGATTATTCAGCCCCTTGATCATCTTTGTGGCCCTTAACTGGACTCTCTGTGGTATGTGCATGTTCCTTTTGTCCTGAGGAGTCCACAACTGGACCCAGCACCTAGATGAGGCCTCACTAGTGATGAACAGAGGGAGAGGATCACTACCTTCAACCTCCTGGCACTATTTTGTCTAATGCTTCCAAGAATACCATTTCCCTTCTCTGTGGCAAAGGCATGTTGCTAGGTCAAATTCAGCTTGCTGCCCCTCAGGATCAGCAGGTGATCCCTAGGTAAGCAGTTGTCTGATGTGGTTATCAGTGCATTCAGTTCAGTATGGTCCATAAGAAACTTTAAAATAGTACTCTTGAGAAAGGTATCCAAGTGCTACAAAAAATAAATTCATATCAATTAAGAGTTAACAGAGGAAAGACACTAAAGGAAGTCTACACCCTATCTCTAAATTGGGCGATTATGGCTCTTAAATAATCTAATAGTTCAGTAGTCATGACAGGGCAGGGAGCAGCAACAGCATGAAAGGTAATACAGGCACATATCTTACTTTTAAGTTAAACCCAGGGCACCTGAGGAAGTGCAGCCTCCTGGCTGTACTGCAAGGCTACAGGTTATCTTTCTCAGTTTGAGTCCATCCACCAAGCACACTTTGTATAGAACCTCCAGAGCAGGCCAGCTTCTTGCACATGACAACATCACTGCATGCCAAGGATCCTGTGTTTGCTGAGAACAGCTCTGAGAAAGCACAAACTGGAGCCGAGTTACTGCTAAAAACTGAGTAAAGCCAACAGTACCAAAAGATTAATCAAAAGATCTGGTAAACAAAGACATCACAGATTTCTAATGGAACATCTTACACAGGCTAGCAAGAACTTGGAAGAATTAAGAAGAGGTTTTGTTCTGCAAATGTCAGAAGCAAAATTAGAGAGCTGAGCAAATTTCTAGGTTCTGTCCCTTACTCTGAAGTCAAGACAAACAGATCTTGACAAACACCAGTAACAACATCAGGGAAGTATTGATGATAAACTGCATGGCTGCATTAACACTGAATTGCAATGTTTGATGCTTGAAAGCCTGCTGTAGGTATAACCACACCAGACTCAATAACTGCCTCAACGAATGTCCCCTGAGTACCCTGTAATCTTAATGCTATCTGCCACCAGATCCACCCCTATGAAACACTTCCTTCCTCCCAAGTTTCATCACCTGCCTTCTCACTTCCTGAATAAACAGTCCATGTGCAAAGAAAGCTGTTTCCTTTGTTTCTGTATTGCTGTTTTCAGAAGGGGAAGGACACCAAAATTCAACACCAAAAACACCAGGGAAGTTGGAAGTGTTTAAGAACAAGACTTGAAAACATCTTTATCTAGGAAAAAACCTTGGAAAAGTCCAGAGAGCTCAGATATATTTTGAGAGTGATGAAAAACAATGAATGCCAAGGAAATTATAGCAAGCTTCTGAATACCCATTGCTTTAGTAATTACTACCTTAAGCAAGTGTCTCATGAAAATTAAGGAATGCAGAAGAGGTGGTAAGAGTCGCCTGTTCCAGTCTCTTACCACCCTCATGGGGAAGAATTTCTTCCTAACATTCAATCTGAATCTACTCATTTCTAGTCCCCCCAGTCCTGTCACTACCTGACATGCTTTAGCTTTTTAAAGCCTCACCCTAGCTTTCTCATAGACCCCCTTCAGATTCTGGAAGGCCACAATAAGGTCTCCCTGGAGCCTTCTCTTCTCCACACTGAACAACCCCAACTCCCTCAGTCTGTCTCCGTAGCAGAGGTGCTCCAGCCCTCTTATCATCCTCTGGACGCATTGCAGCACTTCCAGATGCTTCTTGTAATAGGGGCTCCAGAACTGGATACAGTACTTCAGATGGAGTAGAGTGGAGTAGAGGGGGAGAATCACCTCCCTTGCCCTGCTGGTTATGCTCCTTTTGATGCAGCCTGGTTGGCTTTCTGGGCTGCAAGTGTGCACTCCTGGCTTATGCTTAGCTTCTCATCGACCAGCAACCCCAAGTCCTTTTCTTCAGGGCTGCTTTCAAGCCAGTCCCTGCCCAACCTATATCAGTGCTTGGCATTGCCCCAACTCAGATGCAGGACTTTGGATTTGCTCTTGTTGAACTTCATGAGGTTGGCTTGGGCCCTCCTCTTCAGCATGTCAAGGTCCCTCTGGATGGCCTCCCTTCGCTCCATTTTGCAAGACTGTACCCCATAATTTAATTTTTTTGGTTTAATGGTAAAAATGCCTGTGTCTTTGCCTCCAAGTGTCTAGTTACTTGGAACATTTCTACACTCTGCCTCCACAACTCAGTTTCACCTAGGGCTCAGTCTAACTTTTGAGCATATGAAAAGGAGAGGCAATAAATATTTTTGCATTTTAGCTTGAAGCATAGAGAACCTATGAAGATTCACAAAATATTTTTTAAAGTTTTTTTCTTCTTTTTTTGCTTTGATGTGATGAAGTACAGAAAGAAGTTTTAATCAAACTTTACCCTGCTAAATCCAGCATTTTACTTTTACATTTCAAGATGCTACAATACTAACCAGTAAAATAACTAAGTGGATGCCAAGCCAACATTACAGAACTCTACAAAGGTTAAATTGCTCTTTGTTAGAAGAAGAAGGAAAAAAAAGATGTACTCAAAGTATGTGGTTAGACAGATTGCAAATTGTTTTCCTTTCAGAACTCCACCCTGTGACTTCAGGGCACATTAACTATTTAGGCCTTGCAATTCTCCAGCCCAAAGACCACAAACTAAAACCAGGCTTAAGAAAGCAACATGGTAAGTTTAATAAGTTGAAGTCAGAGAATCCTGCTTTTCTTCTAACAGCATTAGAATCTTTCTTTCACAACTGTGAAGGTGCTACTAACTGCCTCACACAAACCCATCCAGTCAGCTTCTATTTACCTAAAAGTCTGCATTAGATGTCAAGATGCCCCTATTAATATGTCAGAGGAAAGAAGGAAAAAAAAAAAAGAGTTGTTCTGCACTGTGATGGGAGGCCAGCTGGTACTCCCTGTGGTTTCTTATCTCTTGTATTGGCAGCTGTATGAAGTTGCAGTGACACACTTCTAGCTAAGGCTGAATGGGGTTCAGAGGTTACTACTCCTCCACACCTGGTCCTTGCCTTGGTCTTTGCTGCTGCCTTTCAGGCCTGCCTGTGCAGGTGCTCCCCTAAGCCTCTGTTGTCAGAGGTTTCCCCACTACTGCAAACTGTTCTATCTCAGTACAAGAAAAACAGGAACCTGTTGGAGTGAGCCCAGAAGAAAGCCACAAAAAGGACCACAGGGCTGGAACACCTCTCCTATGAGACAGGTGTAGTTGTTCAGCCTGGAGAAGAGAAGACTATGGAGAGATCTCACTGTGGCTTTCCAGTACTTACAAGAAACCTATTAGAATGATAGGGACAGTCATTTCAGCAGGACCTGTTGTGACAGGACAAAAAGTAATGGTTTTAAACTGAATGAGTGTGGATTCAAACTGGATATGAAGAATCAATGTTTTACTATGAGAGTCATAACACATTGGCACAAGCTGCCCAGAGAAGTGGTAGAAGCCTCATCCCTGGAAACATTCAAGGTCATGTTGGATGAGGCTCTGACCAATCTGATCTAGCTAATGTCTCTTCCCATGATGGAGGGCTGGACCAGATGACCTTTAAAGATCCCTTCCAACTCAAACCCCTCCTGATTCTATGATCTTAAACAGACACTCTTAAAATGCAGATCATTTAAACTGAGCTAGGGACTTTGCACCTGCTGTTCTGCTTGCAAGTCTGGCACAGAAGTGGTAAAGAACAGCTGAGGTTCACCTCTTCACCCTACTCCGTTCCAACCACAATAGCCTGTGTAAGCTGTTTACCAGCTACAGACTCACCCAATACCAATTGGAAACCACTGCAGGGTGTGAAGGGAGTCAAGCCAAGGCAAAAGGAAAAGCAGTGTTGTTGTTAGAGGTTCTTCTGAAATCAAAAGATAAGTCAAGCAGAGATGTTTCCACAGACAAGCCAGATAGGTGGCAGAACAAGTCCTTCTGTTTCTGATGCCAAAGTGGAATCAGTCGCTGTTAGGAGACATGAGACTGACTGGCTTTCCTCTGCATGGAGTTTTGCAAAACAAAATCCAACTTTGCTTTTCCCAAAAGGAACATTATTCTCATCTTTGTCTGACAGATATTCCTGTCAATTAGAGTAATAGCATTAAAAGGATGGGGGAAAGGGACACTTACTGTTGCAACCCTATGAAAAATACTTTAAGCATGTAACAACTAATTATTTATGCTACAAAAGCCTCAATAAGGGGATGCTGAAAGTGTACTTTAATACTTAAAATTACATAGAACAGAGTCTTCAGTGATGAAGCTCTCCAAACATCTTGATTATAATGTGATCATAGATACAGAAATATCTTAAGTCTCATGTGCAGGTCAAGAGTACAATTGACTTCACATGGAATAAAGTTTCAGGCACTTTGAGTTTATATATACAAATGATGAGTAATCACTGCAGACCAACAGACTGCAAGACTGCAACTGCCAGATGAACTGTGAGTAGCTGAGTGCTGTTTACACATTGCAAATAAAGTAAAAAACAGCTGAAACCGCTGTAAAGTTTCTGTACAAGAAAGCTGGGGAGGGACTCCTGAGGGTGTCAGGGAGTGATAGGACTAGGGGGAATGGAACAAAAATAGAAATGGTAGATTCAGATTGGATGTTAGGAAGAAGTTCTTCCCCTTGAGGGTGGTGAGACACTGGCACAGGTTGCCCAGGGAGGTAGTGGAAGCCTCATCCCTGGAGGTTTTGAAGGCCAGGCTGGATGTGGCTCTGAGCAACCTGCTGTAGTGTGAGGTGTCCCTGCCCATGGCAGGGGGTTTGGAACTGGATGATCCTTGAGGTGTCTTCCAACCCTGACAATTCTATGATTCTATTTCAGAAGCTGCAGGGAACTGCTTGGACAGATAGGCATCACGCAGGCAGTTCTTTGTCACATCAAAAGCTATTGCAGCCAGTTTCCTCCTTTGCTTCTCTCTGAGCTGCTTTAAGCAAGCAAGAAAGATTCCAGCTTGTTACAATTTCAGAATGTGTACCTGGTCAGACAGGTACTGTAAAATATTTTGCTCACTAAGTTTACAAACAGTTTGCAATGTTAAAATGAACAGCATTAAAGCAACTATCTTAGGCATTAGAGAGATAAGTAATGTTACACCACCACTTATGTTTGAAGTCTTTATTGCCAGGAGACAGGCACAAACATTTCTGCAAAACTACACAACTGTCTGCTTAAGGAGGTCTACTTCCTTTTCTCACCTACAGTCCCTCATTTCTGCAGGAGTTAGACACCTGGAGGAACAGGATGACTGTTCTCAAAAGTGAGCAAATCTTTCTTGGTACCTTACTTGACAATGGACACAAGTCCAAAGCAACTACAGCAAATTGCAATGAATGCTGCATTCCTGAGTATTCATACCCTCTGAATCACCCAGCTGTAAAGATCAAAGCTCTGCACAGGCAGGGCATATCCTCCTCAGGAACTAACCCCCAAAACTCACACACTTCAAAGGAGCAGAATTGAGTACATGCAACAAAAAGTTCACAGTATCAGATTTTTGGTACCATATGAGGTTCCACCACAAGCTTTGCAGAAATTCCAATAATCAATCAAAGCAGACACTGATCTTTACTTTTCTTACCATACCTCTTATCTCAACCAGTAACTGTCAGTGTTCAAGTGATAGGTCCCTTGAGCACAAACTATCCTTTTGTTCCATACCTGTGTGCTACCAAGTTCAATTTGACCCAAATGCCACTAGGATTTTCAAGTTGAAAGCAATATAAGTAGTTAGGGCTTGAATAAACAGAGCTGAAGGGTAAGAGAATCATCTTAATGCACATCTACAGCACAAAGAAGAAAACCACATTAGTAACACACATAATACAGCTCCAAAGTGGAGGCAGTGAAAAGGACCAATTTCCCAAGTGGCAATTCCACTAGGATTTTAATCTTTCCTTTGCACTGTGCATTGTGCAACTGAAAAAGAGATGGCTAACTCATTTTGAAGAGGTGAAATACATCTTAAAATCTCTTTCAGATTTTCTTATCTGTTGAAAGGGCACTAAGTTTCATAAATGGCAGGGAGCATTGCTTCTGTGCAGTGAATAAAAATATAAATCTCAAAATACAATTTCATAGAATGGCTTAGATTGGAAGGGACTTAGAGCTCACCTACTCTAACCTCCTGCCACGGGCAGGGACACCTCTCAACTAGACTCAGCTGCTCAAGGCCTCATGCAACCTGGCCTTGGACACCCCTAGGGAGGAGGCATCCACAACCACCCTGGGCAGCCTATTCCTGAGTCTTACTGCTTTCACAATCAAAAACTTCTAAGACCCAGTCCAGGTGACTCACTAAGTCTTTAGGTGACTAACACCTGCCCAGGAAGAATGCAACAGTTCACATTCCCAGTGTGATACCATTTAATGACATTCATTTAGAAGAATTCCAAAGGTCTAATAGGGGTAATAGTTTGTTTTTTTTTTCTTATAAAGCCCTGTTGAGACATAGCATTAATGTGAATAAAATAGACCTTCCATCATCCACAGTTCCCAAAGACCTACCAGTATAAAACTTCTAGTGGCTTAGTTTCTAAGTAAGAACTGAGATTACCTCTGAGTCCTGCCAAAAAGAACCATAAGCAGGTGATCCAGCTCTGCCAGGGAGATGGAGTCAATCTTCAATGTTCCCTTCCAACCACTACCATTCTGTGATTCTGTGGGATTCACAGAGACTATCTAAGAGATGAACCCTGATCCTAATTTATGCTCTAATGTGATACATAAAATAATCAGTGTCAATTTTAAGATTAAAAGCATGCATGAAGACTTGACACCAGACAAACAAGTCTGTCAAGTTGTACTAAGCTGCCAACACATTATACATACAAATGGATATCAAAATAGCATTGTGCTTCAGAGGTTTTGATGAAACGGACTTTCTGCAGGATTAAACATGGTAGATATTTCAAACAGGAACCTAATGTTTATTCTTAAGTACAACTGAGTTTTCCTATCTTGACAGTAGTGTCTCTTCTGGATGTTAAAATAGAGTTGATGACCTAAGAGATGGCCTTCCTTTGGAATTCTTTTAGCTAGTGTTAAAAGGTAGTTTCCACAGTTTCAAGATACAGGATATCTGTATGAGAATTTAAGAACAGAGGTCAGAGAAGCATCTAGCAACAGGAAAAAGCCTAGAAATAGATTCTGACTTAAAAAGTAGCAGCAGGCTCAAACAGGCAGTGACAGTATATGGCTTACACATCACGGTTTATTAAGAAGATTTACAAAGTCCAATTTATATTTCCATTGTTTATGCCAAGTTTAGTTGGGCTTTTTTTCACTTTACTGCTTGCCTAATGAAATCAGCTGATGAAGCTAACTTTTGCAATTCAAGATCTTTCACAAGGTTTGGGGTTTTTGTAGTAGGTTAGGGGTTTTTTTGGTTGGTTTTGGAGGTTTTTGGGGGGGTATTTGGGGGAAGTGGATGAGGGATTTTGGGGCTATTGTTCCACTCTCTTGTGCAGTTTTATTGTTTGTTTTGGTGGTTTTGTTGAAGTCACAAGTATTTCAAAAAGCTTTTATACAAGCTTAACAAGGACTAGCACTTGTATCTCCAGACACCCAACCTTGTCTTTCTGAAGCAACTCAGTAACCACTGATCAACTTGCATTTGGAGTTCTTGCAAGAACCTCACATAGCTTTTAGTTTAAGAGGACAAACAAATAGCATTAAAAAATTAATTATAAAAAAAATAAAATAGAGAGATCCACAAGAACTCTAAAAATCCTTGTCACACAGCAAACTCATCAAGTGACCTAGCACTAGATCTCCCTTCCCCACCCATTTCTGTTCAACAAATGACATGCTCCCCATGACAATTCTTTGGGCACTGAGAAGCACCTAGCCTGCCACAACAAGCAGCTATGGCCTAGATACAAGCATCAACAAGTGACAACTTGCCTGCAACTCACAACTCCCAGAAATCAGCTGCCTAATGCAAGTTAGGCAACTGCTTACACTATTTGCAACAATAAACAAGCAACTTCTATGAAAAAAAAAAGTTGCCAGAGCTGACAATAGAAGCCATAGCTTTCAAAGCTCAATGTCGACCCTCATGCACAGGAGTTAACACATTTGTCCCCAAAACTACCCCACTTCTGAAGAGCAGAATGATTTTGCTCCCCATATGGGGAGGTCATACAAAGATTCTCAGCAGCAAGAACTCCACATCACCAAGGTACAAGGTGTCATGGTGGAGATAAGAGTTCTGTTCCCTGACAACTAGGGAGTGGTTATAAGGTCACTTCATACAGCACAGCCAGGAAAACAGTGCCTTAGCATTTCCTTGGAAGTTCTTTGAAATGTTTCAGAGAGGAAAACAAAGAAAAAAAAAAACCAAAACCAACTAACCTAGAGTCTTGAGCAAAATTATTCCATCCTGGTCCAAACAAACATTGAATGGACAAGGCATCTCTTTCCTGCCCTTCCACACAGCCTATTTAAGTACTGGGAATTTGCTCTCATAAAATGGCTTAACGGGGCCATCAGATACCTTGAGTACATGATTTCAGGTGAATGCTATCCTCTCAGCTGTGCAATCACACAGGACTGTGTGATAGGAGCTATCTTCTATGCATCCCCTCAGTCCTCAGCTGGTTAAGAGAAGTCAGAATGCCACGGTACAGGTTCCAAGAGAGTGCAGGCATAGACTTGAGACAGACAAATGCCTGGAAGGAAGGACGCAATGGTTGTGAGGTACAGAAAATTCAGCTGGGGGTTTACAATAATAACAGGAAAGAACACTTCCAAGACAGAATGTATTTGTTAAGAGAGGAAAAAACTATTCTTCCTTTCACATTCCAATACTGTCACCAAAACTGATGAGTGTTATCAGCTTAATAACATTTTATAGTTTACTTCCATATACGTCACACACAATACTAAGATAATACTTGCTTAACTACCAAGATAATATTAGCATAAAGCAATTCAATATTCTGTATCTCTGCCACAGCAGTTAACTACACCTCTAAGTATCAGGTTACACATTTTATGCCCTTGAAGGCAGCTTGCACGTGCATTTCAAGGACTAGCATTTAGCAAAAATAATGAAACACTGATTCCCACACTTCACCATGTCAATAGAGCCAGGCAGCAGCAACAGCTCAGATCTCAGAGCTGTAAATGAACAGAAACTTAACCCACAGCCAAACGCCTGCTTCCTAGGGCACATCCCATCTCTGACACTCAGTTTCACATGCCACTGAGATGTCAGGAGGAGGAACACTGCGGCGACCCATTCAGGTTTCCTGCAGCACTGCCTCTAAGAATAACTGACACTATGTTTCCAGTCACTTGCTAAGCTAAAAGGCGTGACTGGAGAAATCTCATGTCCTGTGCTTACAGAATTACAGAATCAACCAGGTTGGAAAAGACCTCAGAGATCATCAAGTCCAACCTATCCTATTAGCTAATACCTAACACCTCCTGACAACTAAACCATGGCTCCAAGTGCCACATCCAAGCCTATTTTGAACACCTTCAGGGACAGTGACTCCACCACTTCCCTGGGCAGCACATTCCAATGGCCAATCACTCTTTCTGGGAAGAACTTTCTCATCACCTCGAGCCTATACTTTCCCTGGCACAGCTTGAGACTGTGTCCTCTTGTTCTGTTGCTGATTGCCTGGGAGAAGAGACCAACCCCCACCTGTCTGCAGCCTCCTTTCAGGAAGTTGTAGAGAGCAATAGGGTCTCCCCGAGCCTCCATCGAGTGCCAAGACTGAATAACCAAAAAGTGGTCACAGATAGAAACCATTGAACTTCAGCAGGTATACTGTACTCACAAAAACCTTTATTAGAATAAACCTTTATTAGAATAAACCAAACCAGGTTGGAAGAGACCTTCAAGATCATCGCGTCCAACCCATCAACCAATCCAACCCACCCAAACAGCTAACCCATGGTACCAAGCACCCCATCAAGTCTCCTTCTGAACACCTTCAATGACGGCGACTCCACCACCTCCCCGGGCAGCCCATTCCATAGCGCAATCACTCTTTCTGTATAGAACTTCTTCCTAACATCCACCCTGAACCTCCCCTGGCGCAGCCAGAGACTGTGTCCTCTTGTTCTGGTACTGGCTGCCTGGGAGAAGAGACCATCATCAGCCTGTCTACAACCTCCCTTCAGGTAGTTGTAGAGAGTGATAAGGTCAGCCCTGAGTCTCCTCTTCTCCAGGCTAAGCAACCCCAGCTCCCTCAGCCTCTCCTCATAGGGCTTGTGTTCCAAACCCCTCACCAACTTTGTTGCTCTTCTCTGGACTCGTTCCAGCAAGTCAACATCCTTCCTAAACTGAGGGTTTAATTTTTAAAAGCTCTTATTTATTGAGTAAGTGCTGTACTGAACATGTAAAAGAAAGAAAAAAAGATTTGCTGGCTAAAATTCTTGGGTTTGTTTTTTTCCCCCCAAAACAGTCAAGCAAAAGCACATACAGTACAGTTAAGAAATGTGAAGAGTCCTCAAAAGCACCAAGGCATCCATAATCTTTCCCATAAGAAAGGATTTCAACCCTTTCTTTTGCCCTCTCCTCATAATAATCACAACTTGAGGAGGAAAAAAAATACAGGAAGCCAGCAGTTCTTAAAGCAATGGCATTTTAAACACTGCCATGAGAGCTTTTAGAAAGAATCCAACATTCAGACCTTCAGGGGGCTTTTTATATCCATATTGTCTACAACACCCAGAACATGAAATTAAGACCTGGTAATGCTAGGAGTGCTCTTAAATTCATAAAATCCATATTTTAAATGAAGAGCCACTTGGACATTTCAATGCCATTTATAAGCAAACTGTAAAACATCTGAGAAGCTTATCCATGGAAACTCCCTAAGCAAGATAAGCAAACAAGCACATTCCAGTTACATTGTAAAGTAATAAGCCAATTTCTCCTCCAGTGCTGACACTTCACATACAGTAAGAATTGACTGCTTCTAAATTTTGATAAGTATAATTAACCTCCATAACCCTGTCTTTGGCCTTCACTATTAAAGCTGAATTCAGCTTCCAAACCAATTAAAATGCTAAGCAGCCTATCCACTTTGGGAGTGCAGAACAGCATACTGCATTCCATTTTATTTTTTTTTCCAAAAGCAAAGCACAATTATCTCCTCTGACACCTCCAAGGATCTGTTAGCAGTTCTTATTAAAAAGCATAATTCATAAATAAATCACTTTAATAAGAAATGACTAATTCTTCAATTCTCCATGAAGACCCTGAAACACTTAGAGGTTGATGAAGGGAACTTTTTGATCCTGGCAAAACTGAAGATTTAACAGAAAAAAAACCACAGGCACGGAAACAAAGGACAAAGATGAGATTGCCAGGCTATGATGTTTGATTTTTGTCTTTTCATGATTTCTCTATAGCAATAGATATCAATCATAAGAGGTCTCAGACAGAACTCTCTCAGGCTGCACAGCACAGTCCACATTTATCAAGCTGAAATTCCTTCTTCCACAATAAAGTACCTTCATTCATTCTGCCTTTTGAACTACTATTAAAAAGAACTCTACTTAAAACCGATATTGCAAGCCTACTTTTCCTGTGACTGCCATTTTTTAAATCAGCAGAATGACTAGACAGGACTTGGAATTCTCATTTTTCTCTCTAACTGCTTCTTTGCTAGATGTAAAAAGCACAGATATTGTAGCCCAGGATTTTCTGATTGCAGGGTAAGGCTTTAGACCTCAGAGCCTACATACTGAAAGCTTCACTTAAAAAAAAAAAAAGAATATGAAAACACATTTAAGTGGTAGAGTATCTTTGGAGATCACCTCTGTAAATCCAAGTGGCTTTAAAAATAATAAGAAACACCACAAAACTACAAGCAATTGCCCACTTTCAAGAATATTCCTAACAGTGGTAACATTTTGGTTTAGAAACACAAGATACTCTAAATTGATCAAAAGTACTTATGAATTTCCAAAGCACTGTTGAATAATGTATCTTTCTTCTTTGTTGAGGAAAAAAAAGAGGTATTTTTATCACCTTCACAAAGGATAACATATTCCCTCTTACAAGAGAGAAAAATCATGTTGACATGCCATGAAATTCAAATGCATGTAGACCTGTAGCTGATAATGAGCTTCCTTCCAACCCCTCCGTTCTGTTGCAGTCGGGACAATCAGTAGACTATTCTATTACTACACCCCTGAATAACAAAGGAATAGGAGATTATAGACACACCCCTTAATGATGAAAGGAAAAAAGGATTATAGTAGTCCAAAGACCAGCCAGTTCACGAGCCTTTCAGAGCATCCAGTCTGAAAAAGAGCTATTTTGCATGACAAACACTGTTACAGGTGCAGTCCAGAAGCACTCAGTAGCTTTGCTTAGAAGTTGATTACCATTCCCAGTTTCCATACTTTCCTATTTGAGCTTCAAATTCATATCATACTAGAAGATTTAATGCCACTCTGAGAGACTCTGCTCTTTTAGTAACATCACGATTTTTCCATGCTATTCTTGTTGCATCTATTCCTTCCCATTATTCCTCATCAGTGTGTAATATCAGAGCAAATATTCATGCTTTGTTTTTTTTGTTTGTTTTGTGGTTTCTGGGGTTTTTGTTTTGTTTTGTTTTCCCAGTTCATAAAGTAGGTAGAAAGATAACTCTTCTTTTTCAACAAAAGGAAAAGTAGGTAAAGTGACTCAGGATTGTCCAGTAAATCCTAGTGGATTATCATCATTTTATGGAGTTAAAACTGGGTATGACTATAATTTTGTTTCCAGTGATTTATGTGTTAAATCTTACTATAACTTCATGCTTTCACCACTGAAGTTCAGAGGTTTTTTTCATTTTTTAAATCTCCTTTCAAACACATACAAGGTATCTGCTCATCAAACACTTCTTCAGGTATTTAGACAAGCATAAATTAGTTACTCATTTTGAATGCAGCTCCTTTACAAGCTGGCTAAAGGTCAGAATCATCTTCATGTCAAGTAAAGGCACACTTCAAGCATTTAACTCCTTGTAGGAGCGATCTTGATTGCTGCAAGCTCACCTTTCACAGCTGTTGCACAGAATTATGCTGTAGATGGCAGCATTTTACACAGCTCAGCTCTCTACCTTAATCTGGGACTAAGTAGCACAAAACACTGAACATACTGTAAGGCTTCTTCGAGAATGTTCAGCTTAAGCACTGGCAAATAAGATGCTGTACCCTAGTTATAAAATGTGCAAGATGAGTACTGTTACCTTAAAAGACAAAATCTTGGTTGCTTCTCAGTCGACTAGCTAAAGACATGTAGCATAATGGCAATTAAAACCTTTAAGTTACTGCAAATGAGATTAATAGCCTTAAAACAGAGATCCACAATAAAATGTTTATTGGATTTGAGCACGCTGACAGTTTACTTCAGCTGACCAAAATGGCGTAAGTTTTCTACAACAGATTCAAATTCTTGTCTAGAAAGCACTATTGTGATGTAGGAAGGTACATCTGGTTCCTCTGGACTTCCAGTTTGCCTGGAATCAGGGCATGGATGTTTGCTGTGCAGGCCAATGAGTTCCACACTAATGTCTCAGACTCCTTTTCTAAAGACTGTTCCAGTTCACTAGCAGCAAGATTTCTGTGGAGAACCTCTCAGAAGCACACACTTCTCTCTGAAAGGTGACTGCCCACTTCAGGACACGTATGGCATGAGTTCCACACAAATGAAGCACTACTTCACTTGTGGAAGACACAAGTGGTGTGCATTCATGTACAACACATTGTCTTGACCTGCACTTCCCTACATCTGTAATTCTGCTGCACAGATTGAATTAAGAACACACGGTGCCATCATTATGGGTTCATATTTATTGCATAAAGGGTTGAAAAACACCTCAACCACTACTAAGTCAATAGTTTTAGGAGCCACCTCCAACATCAATGTCAATGTTCCCCCAGATTAAAAAACACAATAATAATAAAAAAGAAATCTGTCAGGCTCATTATGCATCTCAGAATAAAAATAGAAGCTGTGGTAGTTGTAGGCTGTACCTTTAAATTTCCCCCACAGATCTTGAACAGAAAGTGGTAGATCGTAAATAAATCATCATTGGGTGTCAAAAGGAAAACAATGATAAGTTCTAAACTATCCTATTGGACAGATAACAGACATAAAACTTAGATACGCAAACTTTCTTTCTCTCTTTTCGGCTTCCTCGATCTGGGGGACACTAACTTGCTTCTGGTTGGCTTCACTGACCTTGGCTGTGTTCTTTGTTTTGGATGAGTATCCTAACAAAACAACTCTGCTCTTTTCTCTTGTCCCTTTGTGTCCAGGAGGGGGACAGGGAGGAGGAAGCTGTTGCTAGCTCCCCTGGTTTTTGTCCAGGGGAGGTCTTGTGCTGTTTATCAATTGTAAATACCAGTAAATATTGTATATTTTGTACATATTCATTGCACTTCATTGCAGATTGTAGTTTTGCCTGTAAATACAGCTTTCATCTGCTTCCAACTGAGTTAGTCTGGCAATTTAATGTTGGGGGGAATTTTCAACCCACCACACCAGCTCAAACAGGTGCTCCTAGGACACCAAGCATAGGAGCTCCTCACCCATGATGCTCACAAACCAGAATTCAGAAGAGAACAGCATTTCCTCTTGCTATGAGAAAGGACAGCCTGCTTCTCACAAGATCAAAATTACTGTCATCACTCATCAAAATATTTTCAGGGAACTACAAGAGGCATGAGACATCAAAAACAGTGCTGAAGAAGGAGCAGAAGCCAAGACACAGTAACATGGCATCTTTGTTAAGATTGTGAACATAAAAGTCTAAGGCTGCAATGGAAAGCAGACTGATGCCACTGCATTTGGCCAGAGCATCAGCAATAGGCCTCCTTCTAATACTGGTCCTAGCAAGTAAATTCATGCTGATAACCTCCCTGGACACAATACCAAGAGGGGTGCAGAATTACTAATTTTGCTTGTACAGCTTATGCTTGTAGTAATTTGTTTGATGAAGGAGGAAGCATTTACTGACAGAAGCACCTGCACTGCAGCATCTCCCACGCTCTTACAAGAGCATGATCTCTGCAAGTTCAGTAGCAAAGATTGCCACACACAGGACTCAGATAGAGATACTTAAGATTTCACCACAGCAAACTACGCATTTATGTCAGCAAGCTTAAATCAGTGAGCACCTGTATTTTTCTTCAGAGAAAACATGGAAAGGCAAAAGACAACTGAAGCTGGCCAACGCGATTCCCATCCACAAGAAGGGCTGATTGGATGAGCCAAGGAATTATAGGCCTGTCAGCCTGACCTCAGTGACAGGCAAGATCATGGAACAGGTCATCTTGAGTGCAATCACACAGCACTTACAGGATGGCCAAGGGATCAGGCCCAGTCAGCATGCATTTAGGAAGGGCAGGTCCTGCCTGACCAACCTGATCTCCTTCTATGATCAGGTGACCCACCTGGTGGATGTGGGGAGGCCTGTGGATGTAGTCTACCTGGACCTCAGCAAGGCCTTTGACACCGTCCCCCATAGCAAACTCCTGGCCAAGCTGTCAGCCCATGGCTTGGACGGGAGCACACTGCGATGGGTTAGGAACTGGCTGGATGGCCGAGCCCAGAGAGTGGTGGTGAATGGTGTCACATCCAGCTGGCAGCCAGTCACTAGTGGTGTGCCCCAAGGATCAGTGCTGGGCCCCATGCTCTTTAACATCTTTATTGATGATCTGGATGAGGGCATTGAGTCCATCATCAGTAAATTTGCTGACGACACCAAGCTGGGGGCAGGAGTTGATCTGCTGGAGGGTAGAGAGGCTCTGCAGAGGGACCTCGACAGGCTGGACAGATGGACAGAGTCCAATAGCATGAGATTGAACACATCCAAGTGCTGGGTTCTGCACATTGGCCACAACAACCCCATGCAGAGCTACAGGCTGGGGTCAGAGTGGCTGGAGAGCAGCCCCATAGAGAGAGACCTGGGGGTACTGGTCGATGGTAGGCTGAACATGAGCCTGCAGTGTGCCCAGGCAGCCAAGAGGGCCAATGGCATCCTGGCCTGCATCAGGAACAGTGTGGCCAGCAGGAGCAGGGAAGTCATTCTGCACCTGTACACTACACTGGTTAGGCTGCACCTCGAGTACTGTGTCCACTTCTGGGCCCCTCAGTTTAGGAAGCATGTTGACTTGCTGGAATGAGTCCAGAGAAGGGCAACAAAGTTGGTGAGGGGTTTGGAACACAAGCCCTATGAGGACAGGCTGAGGAAGCTGGGGTTGCTTAGCCTGGAGAGGAGGAGACTCAGGGGTGACCTTATTGCTCTCTACAACTACCTGAAGGGAAGTTGTAGACAGGCGGATGTTGGTCTCTTCTCCCAGGCAGCCAGTACCAGAACAAGAGGACACAGTCTCTGGCTGCACCAGGGGAGGTTTAGGTTGGATGTTAGGAAGAAGTTCTATACAGAGAGAGTGATTGCCCATTGGAATGGGCTGCCCAGGGAGGTGGTGGAGTCGCCGTCATTGAAGGTGTTCAGGAGGAGACTTGATGGGGTGCTTGGTGCCATGGGTTAGCTGTTCAGGTGGGTTAGATTGGTTGATGGGTTGGACACGATGATCTTGAAGGTCTCTTCCAACCTGGTTTATTATTATTATTGTTAAGAATAGAAGAGAACACTATCAGGTTTATGAATTGCTAAGACAGGCAGGACAGCAGTCCAGAAGAAAATGCTGCTAATTGCTTAAGTGAAAGAAGAAAAGGAGAGGTGCATGGGGCTAAAGATAAAACTATTCTGAATTGGAAAGACAATAGTAAGACAAGGTAATTGTGTGTGACAGTAAAGGAGATGATTATCCAAGTAGAAGCCTGAGAGTAAAGCTGGGGCTTAGAAAAGGCAAAGTACTGGACAAGTGTAATTGGCAAGTTAAGGAAACAGAGCAATCATCCAAACAATGGCTACAACATAACTAATAAGGAAAGTAATAAATTTTGACAAAACCTGATCCTGTAGCAGGATGGAGAATAAGCTCCCTAAAGTAGGTTTTCATAATGCATGGATGAAAACAGCAACATTGGGTCACAAGACAAGGGCAGATAATGAGCAAAGCCAGAAAACTGTTTCTATTATGCCCTTAAGCAGTAACAGAAAAGTTCAGTTATCTCTTCTCTCCTCCTCCAAGACTCAATTCATGGGACCCTTCACACTGGAGAATGAGGTGATGATTCCATGAGGGCTTTCAGACAGTAAGTTAAACACCTTCCTTCACTCACAGGTTTTCCAAGTTTTCATTGCCATAGAGTAGCAATGCTACTCTAGAATTTCTGCTGCCTGGGCTGCCGATGGAGAACACACACCGCAGGAGGTCAGCTATATCACGCTACAAGTCATTAAAACACCAGCAGCCCACTGACAGAGAAAGAAAAGACAGAAACAAACACAGCCAAAACTACACACCCATAACCCAAACTACTCTCCTCCCCTTCACCCAAGAATTCACAAAGGCTTAAATTCAAACATCATCTCTATCAAGGCACCACAGCATGTTCAGAAAACCATTGTATGAGTCAAAAGCTTGCTTCTACAACACTTCCCCCAGCATCTTCACAGACAGCATTGAGTTGGAAGGGACCCTCAAAGATCATTTTGTCCAAACCCCCAGCAGGGACACCTCCAACTAGATCAGGCTGCCCAAAGCCACATCAAGTCTGATCTTGAATGTCTCCAGAGACAGAGCCTCAACTACATCCCTGGGCACCCTGTTCCAGTATTTCATCACTCTCATTGTAAAGAGCTTCTTCCTAATGTCTAACCTAAATCTACCCTGCTCCACTTTAAAGCCACTGCCCCTTGTCCAGTTGCTAGAAGCCCTTCTAAATAGTCCTTCCCTAGCCTCACTGTAGGTCCCCTTCAGATACTGAAATGTAGTTATAAGGTCTCCCTGAAGCCTTCTCATCTCCAGGCTGAACAGCCCCAACTCTTTCAGCCTGTCTTCATAGGAGAGGTGCTCCAGTCCTGTGGTCATCTTTGTGGCTATCCCCTGAACCTGCTCCAGCAGGTCCATGCCCTTCTTGTGTGGCTTCAGAGCTTCATGTGGTACTCCAGGTTAGGTCTCTTCAGAGCAAAGTGGCAGAATCACCTCTCCACCTGCTGGCCACACTTCTTTTGATGCAGCCCAGGATGCCATTGGCCTTCTTGGCTGCAAGCTCACACTGTTGGCTCATGTCCAGCTTCTCACCCACCAGCACCCCCAAGTCCTGTTCTGCAGGGCTGCTCTCCATTTCATCATCCTCTAGCCTATATTGATATAGACAATTGTCCTGACCTAGGTGCAGAGCCTTACACTTTGCCTTATGGAACTTCATGAGATTCTCCTCAGCTACCTCTCCAGCCTGTTCAGGTCCCTCTGGATGCCCTTCAGTCAACCTTAAAGACATATAAATCACAACAGATGCTACTCATCTTGCAAGAAAGACACCCCAAGCTTCTTAAATCTGCATTTTTAAGCTAGAAGTATCCACAAAGCAGGGATCTGGTTTAATCATCTACAAGAAACTGACAGTTAAAAAGAAAACAACAACAAAACCCCCAAAACACAAAAAAACCCACCCCACAATCAAACCAACCAACCCACACCAAACAAACTACAGCCAAACTGATTAAATAAAACTTACTGTTCACAATGGAAAGATAAGCTTTTTTTTTTGCTAAACCCACACAAATGTCTACAAAAATGCCTGCAATGAATAATAGTCCAGAATTCTGTGCAGTATCTCCAACATGTTTCAGCTATCATCTCTGGACACTGCACACTGCGGGCAGCACCAGATCTGTGTCACTCCAGATTCTGTTTCCTCTTCCATGCCTGCCAGCACAAACACTTTTGGAGGTACTAAATACACAAAAGGTCAACTGCCAGACAATATTCTGTATTCAGAATTTCAAAACCAATTCAAAACTCATTGTCTTTAGTCTATAGTCCTCATGAACAATACACAATCAAGTTACCCTTCACACTGTTTACTTAAGATGCAACAAGCCTTAATTTCCTGAAGTTTAAAATTGAGAAAAAACACCAAGAGAGCCAGAGGCTTAAGGCCTCAGCCTTCCATTGCTGTTCAGAGTCGTGAAGGGACAAAGTCTCAGATATGCCCTGAACCAGACAATGGAGCAGGAGCCAGGAGGTCTGTTTTTCCCCAACATTGACCAGGCTTGTCTGAACATGCTCTAGGGTTCAAGGGGGCCAGGTGTGTGCCTTTGGCCATGTTTGGGAAAACCTGATTCTATAGATTAAAGTGTCAGGTTTCTCTCTCTTAATCCTTTTTGCCATCAGCCATCATTGTCAAGAGAAATCTATAAATACTAACCCAAAGGGAGAGCATTTTGCCTGGTCTAGGATCTGGGAGAAAAGCTACAAGCCTTACTCTGCAAGCCTGAGAAGCCAAGTCCTGCTTTACCTTGCAACTCAGGGGCTGTGCTGTGCTGCAGTTTACCCACAAAGACTGTGATAGTTTCAGGCCAAACCTAGAAAATTTTCCACAGATCTTGAGCAGAAAGCATTAGGATGTAAATAAATCACCACTGGATGTGAAAAGGAAAATAGTAAGTTCTAAACAATCCCATTGGACAGACAGTAAGCATAAAACTTAGATCTGTAAACGCTCTCTCTTTGGTTTCCTCATGTTGGCTGGTGCTTCTGCTGGCTCATTGCTGACCTTGGCTGCATTGCTTAGTTTTGGCTAGGTACTAATGAAACAACACTCTGCTCTTTCTCTCCTCCATTGTGTACAAGAGGGTAGGAAGCAGGAAGGAAGAAGTTATTAGTTCCCCTGGTTTGTCCAGGGAAGTTCTTGTGCTGTTTATAAATTGTAAACACCTGTAAACATATGTAAATGTGTATTTTGTACATAATCATTACATTTCATTGTAGCTTGTAGTTTTGCTTGTAAATACAGCTTCATTTGCTTGCAACTGAGCTAGTCTGACAATTTAATGTTGGGGGGAGTTTTCAACACGTCATAAAGACACAAGTGCCCTTCACAGTAACACATAGTGAAAGCCCAGGAGCAGACAAATGTGTCCTGCTGGGCTGAGGGACAAACCCTGGCAGGCAAAGCTACAAAAGCTGCTGACCCCAGAGATGCTCAAAGCCTGAGCACTGAAGATACCCCAACAGACAGACACAGCCTGCCCAGCCAGCCACATCACCTGCCTGCACCATGCCAGCGACACATCCTTCACAGAGAAGCCTCTCCCCAGCACAGCAGCATCCATGTGCAGATGTCACTGCCAGTCAAGGTGAATTCAAATGTGCCTCAGATTCTTGGGATCATTAATGCAGCAATCCAATAGACTGGACTGGAGTGATTTTCAGTGAGTAACTCAGCAAAGCTGATTTTTATAAGCATCTGTTAAAAGATTCTGTTGCCCTAGCTGCTCTGTTGGGTGAGTTCTAGAGTTTCCCCCTTTGTGGACAAAGACATCATGTTTCCAAACCTTTTTTTCCTTTACAGTTTAAATTACTGTTTGTTGTTTCTGGGTTTTTTGCTAATATTGTGTAAATTGTTACATGTTCCTGCTTGCAAGACACTGTGGTAGTTCAAGGCTGTGCCTAGAAAATTTTCCACAGATCTTGAACAAAAAGTAGAAGATGGTAAACAAATCACCATTGGGTGTAAAAAGGAAAAAAAATATAAGCTCTGAACAATCCCCTTGGACAGAAAAAGGTTGGAAAAGACCTTCAAGATCATCAAGTCCAACCTATCACCCAACACCATCCAGTCCCTTTCTAAACACTTCCAGTGATGGTGACTCCACCACCTCCCTGGGTAGCACCTTCCAATAGCCAATCTCTCTTTCTGGGAAGAATTTCTTTCTAACATCCAGCCTAAACCTCCCCTGGTGCAGCTTGAGACTGTGTCCTCTTGTTCTGTCACTGGTTGCCTGAGTCAGAAGAGACCAATCTCCACCTGGATACAACCACCCTTCAGGTAGCTGTAGAGAGCAGTAAGCCTCTCCCAAACCTCCTCTTCTCCAGGCTAAGCAACCCCAGCTCCCTCAGCCGCTCCTCACAGGGCTTGTGCTCCAAACCCTTCACCAGTTTTGTTGCCCTTCTATACTAAACATAAGCTGGTAATGTAATAATTAACTTTTTCTCCTTTAGGCTTCTTCATTCAGGGAGGTACTATCATGTGCTTCTGGCTGGCTTTGCTGACTTTGGCTGTGTTCTTCATTGTAGTTGCTCTTTTCTCTTGTCCCTTGTGTACAGGGCAAGTAGAGAGAAGGGGGAAGGGAGTGGGAAACTATTAGCTCCCCTTGTTTTTCCAAGGGGATTCTTGTATTGGTTATAAATACCTGTAGATATTGTACATTTTGTACATATTCTTTGCATTTCATTGTAGAGTGTAGTTTTGCTTGTAAATACAGCTTCATGTGCTTACAACTGAGATGGTCTGGCAATTTTAATGTTGGGGGGGAATTTTCAACCCACCACAGATACCTTTCCACAGCCAAATATTTTGAGACAATAAAGAGGTTTTATTAATATTTCCATGGACTTTTTTATTCATAAAGTTGTTAACATTTTTATTAATCATTCAGCCAGTTATTAAATATTAATAGCCATAGCATTCAGCAATAACAAGTGACCCCAGTATTACACAAGAGTTACTGGTCCATTCTTCCAAAAGCAGACTGTACTTTTTCCTGCTGGTTTTTTAACCACCTGATGCATGAGGCACTTCTGCAAGTTCTTCCAAAGAAAAGCAAATGTATTAGATAGGATTTGTAACCATTACCAGCGTGACAATTCTCAAGCTGTAAAGAATTTTAAAGGCATAATGAATGCTTGCTCCTGCAGTATGAGAAAAGAGGAGTCCAGGATTTGTTACATAGAATACGTGAGGAACATACTTCAAAGATAAATCCTATATAGGATGTAAAGATCAATACAGAGGGATTTGGATAGATTGGACCCATGGCCAGTGTTAATGGGATGAGCTTCAGCAAGGCCAAATGCCAGGTCCTGCACTTGGGCACAACAACCCCAAGCAACACTAAAAGCTTGGGGCAGTGTGGCTAGAAAGCTGCTGGCAGAAAGGGACCTGGGGGTTCTAATCAACAAGCAGCTGAATAGGAGTCAGGAGTGTGCCCACATGGCCAAGAAAGCCAATGGCATCCTGGCCTGTATCATAAATGCTGTATCCAGCAGGAGCAGGGAGGCAATTGTCCCCTTGTACTCAGCTCTGGTAAGGCCACACCTCAAGTATTGTGTCCAGTTTTGGACACCTCAGTACAGCAGAGATGTGGAGGTGCTGGAGCCAGTGCAGAGGAGAGCAACGAAGCTGTGAAGGGCCTGGAGAATAAATCTCATGACGAGTGACTGAAGGCACCAGGGCTGTTTAGTTTGAAAAAGAGGAAGCTGAGGGAAGAGCTCATTGCTCTCTACAACTACCTGAAAGGAGGTTGTGGAGAGGCTGGTGCTGGTCTCTTTTCACAGGTAATTAGTGGTAGAACAAGAGGGAATGGCCTCAAGCTGTGACTCGGTAGGTTTAGACTGGACATTAAGAAGTTTTTCACAGCAAGAGTGGTCAGGCGCTGGAATGTGCTGCCCAGGGAGGTGGTGGAGTCACCAACCCTGGATGTGTTTAAAGGTGGTTTGAATGTGGTGCTTGGGGATATGGTTTAGGGGGTGAACGTTGTAGAGTAGTGTCCTGGGTTGGACTGGTGATCCTGAAGGTCTTTTCCAACCTGAATGTTTCTATGATTCTGTGATCATTTGCTCTCTTTTCAAATGAAAGGCTACAGGTGATACATGGAAGCATTGACAGGATAGAGCAAGTGAAATGGGCTGCCCAGAGAGGTGGTTTAGTTGATTAAATGGTGTTGGGTGATGGGCTGGACTTGATCTCAAAGATCTTTTCCAGCCTGGTTGACTCTATTCTGAACTACAGCTCAATCAGAATACCAAGTTGGATCATCTGGTCCAACCTTTCTTCGGAGTCTAGAGAAGACAATCCAGAATTCTGTTCAGCTGAATACTAAACCTCTCCCATGTTGGAAACTCCAACATTACTCCAGGGAGATTATTCCAATGGCTGATTGTCCTTGTTGAGAAAAATTTTTCTAGAGTCATAACTTCAATCTTCCTGGGAGTAACTTGTACTTATTACCCATCTTTTCCATGTGACTTTGTAAAAAGGAAGTCTCCGTCTTCTTTGTAGCCATGCTTTAAATATTGGAACCTGTTGACTTTTTGCCTTGTTCTGTTCATGCCCTGATTCCAGCTATGCAGCTCAATAAAACAGAGGTTACTTCAGTATTTATGTTACAAGATAACACTAGTCCTATCCATAAGTGGGTTTTACTTAGAAGAACAACCTATTAGTCACAAAGTGACTCTATGAACTGAAGAAAATTGAGCTTTCCTTGAGTCATAGAATCAATAAGGTTGGAAAAGACCTCAAGGATCATCAAATCCAACCTGTCATCCAAGACCTCATGACTACTAAACCAAGGCACCAAGTGCCACGTCCAATCCCTTCTTCAATACCTCCAGGGATGGGGACTCCACCACCTCCCTGGGCAGCACATTCCAATGGCCAACAGCTCTCTCTGTGAAGAACTTTCTCTTCACCTCGAGCTTAAACTTCCCCTGGCACAGCCTGAGACTGTGTCCTCTTGTTCTGGTGCTGGCTGCCTGGGAGAAGAGACCAACCCACACCTGGCCACAACCCCCCTTCAGGTAGTTATAGACAGAAATAAGGTCTCCCCTCCTCATAGGGCTGTGCTCCAGGCCCCTCCCCAGATTTGTTGCCCTTC
Organism: Melanerpes formicivorus; assembly: GCF_026170545.1. Taxonomy (NCBI): domain Eukaryota; kingdom Metazoa; phylum Chordata; class Aves; order Piciformes; family Picidae; genus Melanerpes; species Melanerpes formicivorus. The sequence goes on along the minus strand of NW_027142416.1, from coordinate 38,944 downwards.
TCTGGACACGTTCCAGCATCTCAACATCTTTCTAGAATTGAGGGGCCCAGAACTGGACACAGTACTCAAGGTGTGGCCTAACCAATGCAGAGTACAGGGGCACAATGACTTCCCTGCTCCTGCTGGCCACACTATTCCTGATCCAGGCCAGGATGTCATTGGCATTCTTAGCTGCGTGGCCAGACTGCCGGCTCATGTTCAGCCAGCTGTCAACCAGTACTCCCAGGTCCCTTTCTGTTTGGCTGCTCTCCAGCCACTCTGACCCCAGCCTGTAGCACTGCATGGGGTGGTTGTGGCCAAAGTGCAGCACCCGGCACTTGAATTTGTTGAATGTCATCATGTTGGACTCTGCCCATCTCTCCAGCCTGTCAAGGTCCCTCTGGAGAGCTCTCCTACCCTCTTAACTGATCAACACCTGCTCCCAACTTGGTGCTGTTAGCAAATTTACTGATGGACTCAATCCCCTCATTCAGATCATCAATAAAAATATTGAACAGGATGGGGCCCAGCACTGATCCCTGGGGGACACCACTGGTGACTGGCCTCCAGCTGGATGTGGCACCATTCACCACCACTCTCTGGGCACAGCCCTCCAGCCAGCTTCTAACCCAGCACAGAGTGCTGCTCTTCAAGCCACAAGCTGACAGTTTGGCCAGGAGTTTGCTGTGAGGGATGGTGTCAAAGGCCTTGCTGAAGTGCAGATAGACTACATCCACAGCCTGCCCCACATCCACCAGGCAGTCACCTGATCATCGGAGATCAGGTTGGTCAGGCAGGACCTGCCCTTCCTAAATCCATGCTGGCTGGGCCTGATCCCTTGGCCATCCTGCAGGTGCACTGTGATTGCCCCCCAAGATAATTTTCTGCTCCTCCTTATTTCCCTGTATATTTAAAACTCCACTATGTCATGGTCACTGCACCTTAGACAGCCTCCTACCATCACATCTCCCAGCAGCCCTTCTCTATTTGAAAACAGTAGGTCAAGTAGAGCCTGACCCCTGGTAGGCTCACTTAGCAGCTGCATCAGGAAGCTGTCCTCCATACATTCTAAGAACCTTTTGGCCTGCCTCCTATCTACTGAGTTAAGTTCCCAGGAGATGTCTGGCAGGTTGAAGTCACCCACAAGGACAAGGTCTGATGATCTTGAGACAGTCTCCACTTGGTTATAGAATATTTCATCTGCCTCCTCATCCTGGTTGGGTGGTCTATAACAGACTCCAACCACAACGTCAGTTTTGTTAGCCCTCCGATTTTAACCCACAGGCACCTGATCCTTTCATCCACAGCCTCACGTTCTGTGGCATCAAGAGATTCCCAAATACACAGGGCCACCCCTCCTTCTCCCTCGCCTGTCTCTTCTAAAGAGCTTGTAATCCCCCAGTGCAGTACACCAATCACGTGAATTGTCCCACCATGTTTCTGTAATGGCAATTACGTCATAGTTTTCCTAGTGGACCAAGACTTCCAACTCCTCTTGTTTGTTCCCCAGGCGTTATAATGTTTGATGAGCTTTGTTCATCAGAGTTATCAAATACTGTTTGCTAAGTAATAAAACAGTCTAAAATTATGCATTAAAATTCTGTTCTAATCACTTTTTGTTAACAACAAATAAATGTGTAGACTCAATAAATGCTGCAACATACATTTATTGTTTTACTAAGCTTGAAAATAATGACCACCTACCAGATCTTTAACCATATTTCTTTTACAAGTCAGGATCTTTCAGGGAAGAAAGGAGAAATCAATAAGTTATACAAGAAAAACTTTCTGAAGTTTACTGATGATGTTTATATGCCAAACAGGGCAAAAGTAAGGAAGTTTGTTACAATTCAACAAGAACCCCCCTCTGCCAACCAAGTAGCAAGAACTAACCTGGGATCTGACATTGACCAGAACAGAGGTCTTCTGCAAATTTAAACAAACCAAAGGCAAAACACCAAAACTCAAACCCTCTCATACCACAGGTTTCATTTCCTTACACCAGTTCTTAGCTTTAATACACAGAAAGCACGTTTTCCTGTTCGAAGTTCAGAACAAAACAGAGCTCATGTCACTGAAGGGAATTTATCAAGCTTAAAAGAAAATAGTCTCTTAACAGAGAGGAATACCCAGCACTGTTCTTCAAAGTGATAACAGTAACTGTGTAGAGTTAATATTTAATTTAAGTAGCTGATATGGTACAGATCTATCTCTACCCTCAGGTTTATTTTTCACCAGCTTTTACCTCATTTTTAGGACATCTCATTGCTCTCCATTCTGTATCCTACTTTGATTAGCACATGTAACTTCTTGCTTACTGCTTCTTTGCCTCTGCAGGCTTTTTTTTAATGAAGGAAGAATTTTTCATCACTGGAGGAGTTCCATTCTTGCTGACAATTTCAACAATCCTTCTTAAGCCCCCTCCTTAAATTCAGTAGTTTTGTATTACTCAAATAGACAGTAGAGACATTTGTGTAGAGGAGGTTTCTTTCTCATTATAAATATCACAGGATTTAAGCCCCTGGTTTCCCCTGATTTTTTCCTCATGCACTGTGCAGACTAAATTTAGATTTTTTTTTTTTTGCTCTTTAAGACATTAACCAAAGACATACCATCAAAGTCTACAATTTGCATTATACAGATTAATCAATGTTGCTTTGTTTATCCATACAAACAACTGTTTTCTAAAGAGGAATTAAAATAACATAAAGGATTTCAGATGACAGATAGCCTTACTGCTGCATCAGCCTGAAGACTGAGGAGTACCAACTAGCAGTTTGTAGTTGGTTATTTGCTTTTAATATATGACTACTACACTTCTATATGCAGATACCTATGTGCACACACAAGTTACGTCCTACAGGTTAAGCAAGTCCTTGCAGTAAAGCAGATACTACAGCAGCACAGTCTGCATCACACAGCACGTACCACTAGTGGTCCATGCAACATGAGCAAGCATAATGCTTAAAAAAATAAAAAACCCAAAGAAAAACAAAACAAACCCCAAAACTAAACCAGCCCAGTTCTCTCCCTCAACTAGCAGTCCTCTGCACTGCCTGAGCTATCTGGAGGGAACACATGGTTATGACCATGCTTAATAAATCTATGATCTTCTGAAAAAAAAAAAAAAAGCTGAAGCCACAGCTAGTCAGATGGTGCCTAGAGCTACATGAAATGAGAAAATTTCCTGCAGAAATTTAACCATCATCTGTGTAGGGAGACCAAGGTAGAAGGAGGATAGTTAATAACCAAGGAAGTAAGAACAGGCACTGGACTTGCAGGAGAAAATAGACAGGCTATGTACCACAGGAAATAAACAATAATCCCAGATGTCTTTCCCTCAATAAAACTAACAGGCAGAAGGCCCTCATCATCTTAAATATGCATAGAAATGGGTGGAAGAGGAACAAAAAGGTCACCTCAACACTGGCAGAGAAGATGCTATTAGGTTAGGAAAGTGATGCTTTACTCACAAGATACTCTTCCACTAGTGATATGAACATTACACCCACCTTAAGTATGTTACAAGTCAGCTACACACAGCATGGCCGGATTTTCAGTCACACTAAATTAATCCTACCTGCTGCTTTAGTTAAGCATTTAACAGCCTTCCTCAATCCATCTTCTGCAACCTCCAACATTAACATAGCTTTCATGATATTGCCTGAACTGGAAGAGTATGATTAGGGGAAAAAGGTAATACCAGAAAGCACAGCAAGGTATCCCAACAAGAAATGGAAATAGCAGAAGAGCACATATCTTATTCAGAGAATTGCTCACAGTCTGACACCTGGAGAGCTGGAAATCACACGTTTGAACACTGTTAGTGATCCTGACACTTCTTGTAGGCCTTGGATCTCAACTGTCCAATCTAAGACCTAAACAACTTCTGAGGCGCAGACCTGTTTCCTCCTCCCAATGGGGGAAGAGCATCAAGAAGAACAAGCATTAAGGAAAGTATTTCTGCATTATGCCTGCTACAGTGTAATCAGTTGCTCAGCTGTACAAATCAGAAAATTTAACTTACTATCCCAAATTAGACAGAGCCCAGTATATGAGCCTCAGGGAAAAAAATGTATGCTGGCTGTATAGTGCATGTAAGAAGCCCACAGAGACTACTCACAGCCAAGTTATCACTGCATCTGCCCCAGGTCTACATTGCAAAGACCGTTAATGATGTTTAACAGATGTGCTGTACTTACACATGGCAACATCAGCTGCAAAGAGACTGAGCTATTAGAAACAACAATTTTACACCAAGTTGATGTCTATTTCTGACTCAGGTCTACAGGACTCTTCTGTTGCAGTCTTTCCTCCCAATCACAGTAGCTATCATTTGAGACCTTCAAAGGAATTTTTTCATAGAAACATAGAATTGTTAGGGTTGGAAGGGACTTCAAGGATCACCTAGCTCCAAGCCCCTGCCTCACACTACATCAGGTTGCTCAGAGTCACATCCAGCCTGACCTTAAAAACCTCCAGGGATGAGGCTTCTACCACCTCCCTGGGCAACATGTTCCAGTGTCTCACCACCCTCGTGGGGAAGAATTTCTTCCTAACATCCAGTCTCAGTCAATCCATTTCTATCTTTGTTCCATTCCCCCCAGTCCTATCATTACCTCACACCCTAGAAAGTCCCTCCCCAGCTTTCTTATAGCCCCCTTCAGATACTGGAAGGCCATAGTAAGGTCTCCTCAGAGCCTTCTCTTCTCCAGACTGAACAGCCCCAACTCCCTCAGTCTGTCTCCATAGGAGAGGAGCTCCAGCCCTTCGACCACCCTCATGGCCCTTCTCTGGACACATTCCAGCACCTCCCAATCCTTCTTGTGATGGAAGCTCCAGAACTGGACACAACAGTCCAGATGGGTTCCCTTTCTGAAGTGCTTGGTTGACTTCACAGGCTCTCTTCACCTGCAAACAACCAAAGTCCAAAACAAAGCTTCCCTGGTCAGCCACATGAGCCCCACCCAGCACCAGTCCTAACAATTTTATTTAGTTTAGCTCCCAATTTTAACTCAGTGTAGCCAGCATTCAATAACACACAGAGCTTCACATTCAGCAGCCAGGATGTAGGTAGCAATACAGGGAAGGGATAAGTGCTACTGACATCTTCCTAAACAAGGACAAAAGATTATCTGTGTCTTTTTATAAAGTGAGAGACAACAAACTAAGAAAGGGCAAATAAATGAATCCAAACATACAAACAAGCTGCCTTATTTTCATAATACACATGAAGGGTGGGGATAAGGAGAAAGAGAAGTTACATAGCTCCCACTCAGTCTCAAGTAACTGCATCATATACACTAAGTCATATCTATTTGTTTCAACCAAAACATTATCTATACGTTATGCAGTCAACTTCACTACTCTAAACGGCTATCTAAAGGCACTCAGTTTAGAGATACAAACACACTTGTTATTGTGATAGCCTTCCCCTAGAAAAAGCACTGAAACATTACAAGAGCTCTCAGTCACACAAAATCAAACTCCTTGCATCAAAAGCCTTATAATGGAGCGATTATTGAACAAAAGTAAAAGCCATGCAAGGGAGAAGACTAGTGATCTTCCAGAGTCACATTAAATACTTGTTTTCAGGCTGAAGTCCTTCTCTCAGACTAGTTCTCCAGTGAGGAACAATGGTAAACCCCCTCTCCTGGTACACTATGATGCTGCAGGATTTGACTCCTATGGTTGCAAAACAACAAACTGCAGTTTATGCAGGCACACTGGTTTAATGTCAAAACAGTATCTCAGCTATTCCTTCTGTGTTTATGAACAGTACTTGCTTTATGCTGTGTAAAGGTTCATGAGTTGCACTAAAACCTCCACTGAGAACAAACTGCCTCCTCCTCTCTGCAGCACCAACAACCCACTGCACCAAGACCTCGCTCTGTTCCATCACACATCCACATGCACTAGAGGAGCATTCCAAAACTGGTCCCTCATGGCCAACTCTGAGATGGGCCTGAAAGGAAGAGCTTGGGCACAGAGTGATGAACTTGATTTATTCCAAAAGCTTTGCCTGACAGAACAAGATTTTTCCCTAACTCCAGACATCCACTCTACAGTATTGCCATCACCTGCAGAAACAGGGTACTTGGTTGACAACTGGCTGAACATGAGCCAGCAGTGTGTCCAGGTGGCCAAGAAGGCCAAGAACATCCTTCCCTGGATCAGAAAGAGCGTGGCCAGCAGAAGCAAGGAAGTCATTCTGCCCCTGTACTCAGCACCAGTTAGGTCACACCTTGAGAACTGTGTCCAGTTCTAGGCCCCTCAATTCAAGAAACGTGTTAAGATCCTGGAACATGTCCAGAGAAGGGCAACAAAACTGGGGAGAGGTCTGGAGCACAGCCCTATGAGGGGAGACTGAGGGAGCTGTGGGTATTTAGCCTGGAGGAGGCTCAGGGGAGACCTTACTGCCATCTACAACTACCTGAAGGGAGGTTGTAGCCAGGTGGGGATTGTTTTCTTCTCCCAAGCAATCAACAAGATAACAGTTTCAAGCTGTGCAGGGGGAAGTTTAGGCTTGATCTTAGAAAGTTGTTGTTCACAGAAAGAGAGGTTGGCCATTGGAACGGGCTGCCCAGGGAGGTGGAAGAGTCAATGTCCCTGGAGGTGTTTGAGATGAGACTGGATCAGGCACTTAGAGCCACGGTCTAGTTGATTAGATAGGGTTGGGTGATTAGTTGTACTTGGTCTTGGAAGTCTCCTCCAACCTGGTTGATTCTGCAATTCTGTAACAGACCATGCAGGACCTCTCATGCTACAGCCTGTTTCAAAGAAAACAAGATGCCTCTTAAGCAGATATTTACATCAATGTAATGTGCAAGCATAAAGAAAAAATATACTATTTAATACTGAAAAGGGCTAACATCCATCACACATATCCTCATACAAAATGATTGTTTTTTCCATTATACCAGCTACACAAGGGAAGCTAAGCTAAACATGTTTGTTCACTTGGGGCCACTTACCACCGAGTATCTTACCACAGATTTACAGCACCGTAATATTTTTCTTTTTAACTGGCAAAGACTGCAAGTCCATAAAATCTGAATATATTAACTAAAAAATTAGGTCAATGCAGTATTTGAACAAACACTGCCCCTAGAAATTAAATTGTTGACTAGAAAAGTACTCACTTTGCCTGGAAAAGCTTCCTTTTTTAACAGTTCAGTAGAAGAATTTCACATAAAATTTCAATCAAAGGAACTTGTTGTGTACCTGACAATAAGTGTTTCATGCACTTTTCCTTTAGAATGCAGCCAGAAATCTTTTCTAATTCATGAACTAGACACCAACTGAACCTGCAATTTACCACACAAATCTTGTATCAACAATATAACACTAAGTAGTATTTATAAGTAATAATGTGTTTCTCTTAGCTTTCCAAGTCATTGCTAAGAAATACAACATCTAAACATCCTTTTTTCAGGACAAAATATGCCAGTAGATGAAACAGAACACTTAAAGACTCACTATAGATGAGACAGCCCTGGGTTTGGAATGATACTTCTGCCATTTGAAGAGTCAACTAAATTTAGAGGTGGTGTTCATTATTTTGAAGGGGGAAGGAGATCAGAAGATGTTAGGGGTTGGAAAGGACCTTCAAAGATCATCAAGTACAACCCCCCTGGACAATAGTATCTGGCACAGGTCACACAGGAACACATCCAGATGGGGCTTGAAAGTCTCCAGAGAGGGAGACTCCACAACCTCTCTGGGCAGCCTGTTCCAGAGCTCTGTGACCCTTACAGTCAAGAAGTTCCTCCTCATGTTGAGGTGGATGTGAAAAGTATTCTTGAATTTATTAAAAACTATTCCTAAAACAAATAAAGCATTCCTAAAGTAAGGCCCAAGCCACAGTCAAATATCGAACTCTGTTTACACCCACTTCCTGTCAGCTTTAAACACATGGATATTAAAACCAACCTATTTTCTTCTAATGCATAATTCCCTAAACAGCTAACACTGTCCATCAAAAAGCCACCTGTAATATTCACGCTTTCCTCAGATGTGCAAGAATGCTAAATTCAATATTTTTTCCCACATGTTTAAAAGACCAGTAAACAGCTGCATTCTCAAGTCCAGGCCTTTTAAAAAGCAACCTGCTGCTCTGTAACATAACCTTCAAAATAGCATGGCTTCGGTTTGCAGGCAAACAAAAGATAAGTGTGGAAAAAAAGTCATTTTCCCTTATCTCAGTTGAATACTCACATACCAACAGCTTCTGCAGTACTACAACACAAACACTGGGTGACAGGATTATTGCACTGGAAAAACGTATGAACAGATAGCATATGAACTAATCCATGCCTAGATGCAAAGAGAATGCTTTCAAATGTATGAATGGTTGAATGAATACAAAAAAAGGAAGATCTGACACACACCCCACTGTATTGTGTCAGTCACTGGAACCTTAAGAATTTTCAAAGGGAAAGATGTAGCATTTTTAGCTGATGAAGGATCAGTGCTGCACCCTATGCTGAGGGAAAAAGATGATCTAAAACCTCACATCCACAATGAAGAGTGTGAAGAAAAAGATTTATTCCTCTCCCAACACAAGTCCAAGCTACTTCCTCAGAGCGAAAATCTTACTTCCTAAATGCCTATTATCGTCTGTCAAACACTTTTAGCTGTTCTTAAGAGGCTTCTAATGCTCCTATATACATTACATCTGCAACAGATTTTCTTGTTGTAGACTACAGATGGAATAAAACGTTGTTTTATAAACAAACATAAGACACTGCACCGGATTTCAACTGTGTACAATCCAGAAACAGATACTCTGAATAAAACACTTCTGACTAATGGATCTGCTGCTAATCAGTGCCCTATTACTAGAATTGTTTCCTAAGCATCACTTGCTCAGTTGGTAGGATTCAGACCTGCACATAAGCCTTCCTTTTAAAAGTCAATGTCAGTCCTCAAAACATTAAGCTCCATCAAATTTCTCTACTACGGTATGAAATTACAGAAAGGAATTGAGACAGATCACTGGAAAAGCATGCAGCTTGCAGCTCCCACGAGCAGGCTGAGTGTTTAAGATAAAGCTGCACACTTACTTCTGCTGTGTCTGAACAAATGGGAGTTTCTTAGGTGGAGAAACATAATTTAGGAAAAACGTTCCTAAAGTGATGCAGATTGTTCAAGTCCAGGGACAAAGTAAAGCCACAAAGCACCAACATTATCTCCTCTACCAACTCCCAGTGTCATGAAAGCAAATCTTAATTTTTCAGAGTACATGACTAATTTTTCCTACTTTCTGGTTACAAAGAGACCTTTTGATATCTAGGTAACTTGTAAATGTCATATTGGTTTCAATATTTGCTCATACATTTTCAGTAGAAGCAAGAGGCTCCAGCTGTAAACTATGACTATGACTCTGCACTGTGTGAGAAGAATGCAGGCAGCAGATGGAAGCAAGCAGTTAAACAGAGGTTATTAACTCTGCCCAAAACTCAAGACAACAGCAAAAGAAACAAAATCCACACAGTCCTCTAAAATGTGCCAAAGCCTGTGGGAGCAGCTTCTTCTGTGGTAGTTTTGTTTGGTTCTCTTAAAGAGCCAAACAAAACCACCACTAAGACTGTGCTCATTGCGTCTTACATCTTAAGAGAGCTATATTTCTGAACTTGTATTACCATCAACTACTTGTTATAATAAAACCATAGAAAGCTTTTCTATTTCGATAGGCAGTTTCTTAATTCAGCTTCACAACCACAGCAGAATCAGAGGGAAAGAACCCCAAACAGTTCAGTCAGTACAAAATTCATTGACATTTGGAAGCAGCAGCTTTTACTGCCTTACCAAAACAGCCTAGGTGAAGAATTATTTTGTTTCATTTCCTGTAAAAAGAGGGGCTCCATAAATACCTGCCTTAGAAAGCTTTCAGCTCCTCCCCTCCCCAAGAGTACACCTGCAGTAGAACAGCACACTGTATTACAAACCACAATTTACCTAAGATTTCCACACTAGTTTGGAGAACGGGTTCATTAAATTCTGTATTTGTACTGCTTTTATCACATCTCATTTAGTAGCAAAACACTCCTGCTTCCCAGAAAACAGATGTCATTGTTTCTTCATTTAAGGTTGTCTTCTGTCTTCCTTCACAATTTACTATTTTGTCAAATACTGAAAGTTGTTCTTCTATGTTTAATCAGAAAATTGGGCAACCCAGAGCTTTATGTAGGCTCATTTAAAATAAGAAACCCCATTTCTGGGCCCATCAGGAAGATTTAACTATGTGATGGTACATAATTTGTGCAGCAAGTTTATTTTCTGCTCTGAAGCAGAAGCCCAGGAAACTAACAGATAAATTATTTTGCAGACAATCTAAAGCGACAGAAATATCAGAGCATGGGGAGGGAGAAGGGAAAAAAAGTCCTTAGGCTTTGGGTATCAGAAGTTGCAGGAATGTAGTGGGAGACAGGTGGTAAAACAGTCATCAGTGAAGAGCTTGACAGTTCATTAGAACTTGGCTGAGTGCTCTATGCAAGATTTACTGGGCAGAGAGGGAGATGGAAAATAACTTCACAGAACACAAAACATCACTTCTTGAACTATGTAACTGCACAAACATTTCTTTGAAAGCATAAGAGCTGACAAAAGAAAGGATAAGTACCATATCACCTAAGACTGTCCTTGATAACTTCAATAGAATTTTAAGAAGCAATCAAAAAAAGAGTAATCAATTAATATTTCCCCCTTAAATTACCTCCTATTAATTTCAGCATTCTATTTCCCTTTGGAGTGAAAGGCAATACAATCAGCAAAAAAGAAAGAACAGGAGCACATCAGTCTTCCTGTCTCAATTCATTTACCTGCATAAAGTGTACAAGTCCAATATTTTTTCCCACAACATGACAAGAATCCTCTTTATGTTGTAAGAGTTAACAAGTGTAGAGAAGAAAATAGAGTCTGAAGTACACCAGAAGTTCACACTTGTGGGCAGAAAACCCAGGACTGGATAACCCTTTTCTTAAAGGTCATCTTTTACCTAATTATACCAAACAGGATATTAAAAAAGAGCTCTTTACCTGCACCACGATTCCAGTAGGTCTAAGCTATACCAGCCTTGATAAATTTAGTTTACTTCCAGTATCTTCAAACTCCACAACAGAAAACAAAGAATCCAAGAAGCCCGTAAGTGACCACAACCACACACCACTCTTTCTTCAACTACTTTCAATTTTGAAGCAGACTGCATTAAATCAACTTCTAGAAAGCAGCGCTCTGTGGCAGAGTTTACCAAGTCACGTATTCACAAAACAAACTACTTCAAAGCTCAGGAGTTTTGATGAAAGACTAGTGCATGGCTGAAACAACAAACATCCTCAGAAATTTGCAGGGATCTCTGAAGGGAAATAGCACAGAGTTTGACCTGTCCTTTCCACAGCTACTTGGCAGCTAAGAAATGAAATCATGTTTTTCTCCCTTTCTGCCCTTCATTCAAAACTAGAACTGTATCAGCTTTAAACTCTCATGAGCTGCAGAACAGACCTGACAAAGACAAGCAGAAAGCAACACTCCACACACACTTCCGCTGCCCGTAATGCTTGTTCTGCACTAATAACTGGCTACCCAAGGCTTTTCAAAACTTGGGTCAATATTAAAAAGTCAACAGCGGAGCTTCAACTGTGTTAACACTTAATAGATTAAATGGGTCCATATTTCATGTGATCAAATTGAAATGGCTGAAGAAAGCTTCCAGACGAAAATCAGCAGCATTAAAAGGTTTCCTGCCCCCAGCCCCAACCTCAAGAAGTCTTCTTTGTCTGCATAGTAGTTAACAAGCAGCAGTACGTCACCTCGGAAAACACCTTCAGTGACACAAAGGATTTGATGGCTTTCCTCTATTCAGAAAAGTAATCCTACATAGCAATTCTGTATGCAACTTACAAAGACTTATTACAAGCAAACCTCTGAGGCCTTTACAGAACACAGGGACCCACTCTTCAGTAGAGAGCCATTTATAAAGGCCCGCTAATAAGGATGTAAAAGAGCAGCTGGCAGCAATAGGGAACGGGCGACAACAATAAGGATTTGGGTTCCATTCCTCAGGGCACTGCTCCATCGGAAGATTATCTTCCCAATGCGCGGGGAAGGCGGTTACTGACAATCAATGGAGCCAAATTCCAACTGCACTCAGTGCTTAACCTGACTGTTTCCACATCACGGCTTGCGGGTCCCTGTGGGCCCACGCCGCAGGCGAAGCAATTAATAAAAGCAAGTCCATCATGAAGTGGCTTAAACGTCCCGAGCCGAGCCGCGGGGCTCCACGGCGGCGCTGCCGCTCGTAGCTCCGAGCTTTCGTACACCGCTACGCACCCCCCGGCCCGCCTGCGGAGCGGAGACCTCAGTCTCCCCACGCCCGGGCGCCGCCGACCCCACCCGGACCTATACCACGACTGCCCCACGGGTTGGGGCAAGGTAGAGCCTCTACCGGAGACCCCAGCAGGGCTTCCAGCACCCCACTCCTGTCCAGCAGCCCGCAGAGACGCGACATACAACACCCCGTGACGCTACGCCACCACTGGCGACTTGAGCGGCATCGCCACACTCGCCCCGTCCCTAGCCAAGACCCGCGCGGCACTAGCCCCCGCCCCAGCCCCGCCGCTGCGGCACAAGCGGGAGTTCCGGCCCAGAGCCCGGTGGGGCAGGGGACCCTCGCCTTCCCGCTGGTAGCGACGCAGCTCCCGCGGGGCTCTCTCTCACCTCTTCCTGCAGCCAGGTGCGGCGAGAAGCTCAGCACGACGAGCACACCGGCCGGGGCGCTTAACAGACGCCGGGGGGGGGGGGGGGAAGGGGCGGTGGCCAGGACCCCTCCCCTCCCCGCCACGGGCTCCGCCTGCCACGCGCAACACCAACCCCTCCTTCGCGCGCGCGCCCGGTCGCCGCTTTATCCTCTCATCCGCCGCGGCGGGGGCGAGCGCAGGCGCGCGCCCCGCCCCTCCAGGCGGTGGCCAGGGGCAGGACCTCCCCCTCGGCTGCCGGGCGGCGAGTGCGCCACCTTTGGCGGGCGGCCGGCAGCGCGGCTTCGGGACGCGGGGGGAACTTGAGGGAGATCACGGGACCAGCCTGCAGTGGCTTAGCGAAAATGTCAGAACCCTTATCGGGACCGGGAGTGTTTAACGTCTTTGTCGGAAACATGGACAGTGGCATAGAATGCACCCTCAGCGAGTCTGCCGAATGCACCAAGCTGAGTGATGCAGTTGACATCTGGAGGGAGGGAATGCTATCCAGAGGGACCTTGACAGGCTAGAGGCTGTGCCAACCTCATGGAATCATAGAATTGTTAGGGTTGGAAGGGACCTCAAGGATCATCCAGTTTCAAACCTCCTGTCATGGGAAGGGACACTTCACTCTAAATCGGGTTGCTCAGAGCCACATCCGACCTGGCCTTAAAAACCTCCAGGGATGAGGCTTCCACCACCTCCCTGGGCAACCTGTGCCAGTGTCTCACCACCATCATGATGAAGAACTTCTTCCTAACATACAACCTCAGTCTACTCGTTTCTAGTTTTGTTCCATTTCTCTTAGTCCTATTACTACCTGAGACCCTAAAAAGACCCTCCCCAGCTTTCTTGTAGACCCCTTCAAATACTGGAAGGCCACAAGAAGGGCTCCTCAGAGCCTTCTCTTCTCCAGACTGAACAGCCCCAACTCTCTGTTTGTCTCCATAGCAGAGGAGCTCCAGCCCTCTGATCATCCTCCTGACCCTTCTCTGGACACATTCCAGCACCTCCAGATTCTTTTTGTAATAGGGGCTCCAGAACTGGCCACAGTGCTCCAGATGGGGCTTCACCAGAGTGGAGCAGAGGGGGAGCATCACCTCCCTCAACCTGCTGGCTCATGGAGTTCAACAAGACCAAGTGCTAAGTCCTGCCCTTGGGCTGGGGTAATCACAAGCACAAATACAGGCTGGGTGGATTGAGAGAAGCCCTGCAGAGAAGGGTTTGGGGGTGCTGGTGGATGAACGACTGAGTGTGAGCCAACAATGTGCACTGACAGCCCAGAAAGCCAGTTGCATCCTGGGCTGCATTAAGAGAACTGTGACCAGCAGGTCAAGGACAGTGATTCTCACCCTGAATTCCACTCTTGTGTGACCCCACCTGTAGTACTGTATCCAGCTCTAGTGCCCCCATAATAAGAAAGACATGGACCTGCTCAGAAAGGTCCAGAGCAGGGCCATGAAGATGATCACGGGACTGGAGCAAGTCTTGTATGAGAACAGGCAGAGAGAATTGGAGTGCTTAGCCTGGGGAAGGGAAAGACTCTGGGGAGACTTTACTGTGGCTTTCCAGCACTTAATGGAGGCCTACAGAAAAGATGTAGAGGGACTCTTTGTCAGGGAGTGTAGTGATAGGATAGTCGGAAATGGTTTTAAACTGAAATAGGATAGATGTAGATTAGACATTAAGAAGAACTTTTTCACTGTGAGAGTGGTGAGACATTGGAATGGGTCACCCAAAACCAGTATGGATGCCCTATCCCTGAAAGTGTTCAAGGCCAGGTTGTATGGGGCTTTGAGGGACCTCTTCTAGTGGAAGGCATTCCTGTCCATGGCAGGGGAGTTGGAACTAGATAATCTTGAAGGTCCCTTCCAACCCAAACCATTCTATGATTCTTTGACCCTGGATGTAGGTAGGATGAAGTTTACTGTAGGGATGGGTGGGCTACCAGTCGCTAAAAGGGGCTAAAAGGAGAAAGCTGGTGTGGTGGTGTCTGTGGCAAGTGTAACTGCTCTGATATGTGAAACAGTGGAGGAGAGAAAGAGGGTCCATAGGTTGTTCCACAAGGAGGAAAAGACACAAACTAATCTGATAGGCCAAACCAAAACATTTTGGGGGAAACTGGGAAAGAAGGCTTGGCTGTGAGGGAGCTGCTGAAGTTCACAGTGTTGGAGCTGTACTTCTTTTTAATAGAACAAAACCCATTTCTGTTAAGTGACACTATTTTTTCAAGCAGAAACAGTGAACTGTGCAGTGCTGGAACAAGTACATTCACAAATAGCACTACAACATTGTGTTAACCTCCAAGCGTGGGTTTAAGTAATAACTTAGGCAGCTCAAAAGTAGTAACAAGGGAAATAAAATATGCTCTGAACAAAGCCTGTAAATCAGCAAGAGGCATGGCCACCAATTAACCTACCAATGCAGGAGCCCTGCATTGAATTCTTTTTTTTTTTTTCCTAACTCAAAACATGCCCCCTCCTAGCAGTTTTAAACATATCTTTGGTCAAACAAAGCCACCATGAGTGGCTTACATGCATTACCATATTTAAAATAAAGCCAGTGTCTATCTCAAGGTTTTCACCATCTGCCATTTGACTTCATTGCAAAGAGTTGCAAAATGCTGCATAACTTCTGGAAATGCTGAGCATCTTTTTTCCCACTTATTTCAAGGGAAAGTACTGTCAGTACATTCAGAAAATATCTGGCACTTCCAGCATTGACCTGGCAGCTAATGACGCAGAAGAGTTGTCAAAGGATTCATATTTTCAGAGCTGAAAATAAGCCTTCTAGTTCAATCTATTTTTCATAAAATATCTGCTCTACCTCAATTATGCAGCAGTGTCGCTAGGAGACCTTTATCTTGGGCTAATGTTCCTCTCACCATCTTTTCATTCTGTGTTTTGAATAATCTGAATTAATTAAAAGGCTGAGTATTCTTTCCTCAGTACTTTTTTTTCCTTTTTAATACTTCTGTAGAAAGATGCATATGTATATATTCCTGACTGGAGAAGAATGCTGCTTCTTCTCAGCCATGAGGTATAAAGTGTTGAAGAATACAGAGATCAGTTTTGGTTTCATTATTACACATGAAGTTTCTTTGTACAAAGATTTCTATAATTAAACAACACTTCTTCCCCAAGGGGGTCCCTGAAATGAGATAATTTACTCCAGCATGCGGGCTTTCTCACGGTAGGCATTGCAATACCTTGTGAGCAGATCTGTGCAGGGATGATTGCCATGGTGGTCTTAGGTGGATGGTTGGACTTGATGATCTTATAGGTCATTTTGAACCAAAACTGTTCTATGATTCACATCCTTCACTAGATCGGGTTGCCCAGAGCCTTGTCAAGCCCGACCTCAGGCTGCATCAAAAGATGTATTGCCAGGAGATCCGGAGAGGTGATTCTGCCACTTTGCTCTGTGAAGACCATGCCTGGAGCACTGCATCCAGCTCTGGGGCCCTCAACACAGGAAGGACAGAGGAGCAGATTCAGAGGAGGGCCACAAAGATGATCCAAGGGCTGGAACACCTCTGCTAGAACAGGCTGAGGGAGCTGGGGTTGTTCAGACTGGAGAAGAGAAGGCTCTGGGGATACCTAATAGTGGCCTTTCAGAACCTGAAAAGGGCCTGCAAGAAGGCTGGAGAGGGACTGTTTGCAAAGGCCTGCAGTGACAGGATGAGGGACAATGGCTTCTAACTAGAGAAGAGCAGATTTAGATTGGATGTTAGGAATGCATTCTTTACCATGAGGGCAGTGAGACACTGGAACAGGTTGGCCAGGGAAGTAGTTTTCTTGTCCCAGAGGTCACCAGTGAACTCCTGTTACTGGTTCCTTACTTTCTTATCTTTATAGAGTTCTTGTTTTCCTGTTTGGGATAGAAGTGGGAGCCTGCCAGCAGACAATTTAGAGGGTGGCTCAGGCCTCTGCTCATGTGGCTGATATTTTCATAGTTTGCACAAAGATGAATGATGTCACAGAATGTTGTATTAAAGGACCTCTTATACAGAAAATGGGGGAAATTACCAAAAACCATCACGTTTCCAAATTTGAGGACAGAAAGCACTGATGAGTAGTGGGAATTTGTATCTCACTCATGAGGGCTTTCAGGAGGAAGAATTACTTAACTGTCACCACAAACACGTGGATTAGTGGAAGCATGTGCCTGCATCCATGACCAGGTATAAAACAATGCAAGGCCCGTAGGTAGCAGGGAAAGAATTTTGCTTTTCCTGTAGGGACGTTACAGCTATCAACCCTCTTTAATTTGCAGGTCAGGAAAAGGATGCGAGGTATGTTCAAGGAAGTTGTTAGATTGTTAGATTATGTAAGAATAAAATCAGGGAGGCAAAGGCCCAGTTGGAACTGAAGCTGGCCACCTCTGTGAAAGATAATAAAAAACATTTTTACAAATATATTAACAATAAGAAGAAGGGCAGGAAGAACCTCCACTCCTTATTGGACCTGGAGGGGAACATGGTGACTGAAGATGAGGAAAAGGCCAAGGTCCTGAACACCTTCTTTGCCTCAATGTTTAACAGCAAGGCAGGAGTTCAGGACGAGTGGCCTCCTGAGCTGGGTGATGGGGTCGGGGAGCAGTGTAGTGCCCCGGTAATCCATGAGGAATTAGTTCGGAACCTGCCGAGCCACTTGGACATTCACAAGTCCATGGGACCGGATGGGATCCATCCTAGGGTGCTGAGAGAGCTGGCAGATGAGCTGGCCAAGCTGCTCTCCATCATTTTCCTCCAGTCCTGGCTCGCTGGAGAGGTCCCAGATGACTGGAAACTGGCCAGTGTGGTCCCCATCCATAAGAAGGGTTGCATGGAGGAACCTGGAAACTCCAGGCCAGTCAGCCTGACCTCAGTGCCAGGGAAAGTGATGGAGCAGATTATCCTGGCGGCAATAACTGCGCACCTGAAGGATGGCCAAGGGCTCGGGTCCAGCCAACGTAGATTTAGGAAGAGCAGGTCCTGCCTCTACAACCTGATCTCCTTCTATGATCAGGTGACCCGTCTGGTGGATGTGGGGAGGCCTGTGGATGTGGTCTACCTGGACTTCAGCAAGGCCTTTGACACCGTCCCCCACAGCAAACTGCTGTCTAAGCTGTCAGCTCATGGCTTGGACCGCAACACTCTGTGCTGGGTTGGGAACTGGCTGGAGGGCCGAGCCCAGAGAGTGGTGGTGAATGGTGCCACATCCAGCTGGAGGCCAGTCACCAGTGGCGTCCCCCAGGGATCAGTGCTGGGCCCCATCCTGTTCAATATTTTTATTGATGATCTGAATGGGGGGATTGAGTCAGTCATCAGCAAGTTTGCAGATGACACCAAGTTAGGGGCAGATGTTAGTCAGTTAGAGGGTAGAAAGGCTCTGCAGAGGGACCTCGACCGACTGGACAGATGGGCAGAGTCCAATGGGATGGCATTCAACAAGTCCAAGTGCCAGGTGCTGCACTTTGGCTACGGCAATCCCATGCAGAGCTACAGGCTGGGGTCGGAGTGGCTGGAGAGCTCCCAAACAGAGAGGGACCTGGGGGTGCTGATCGACAGCTGCCTAAACATGAGCCAGCAGTGTGCCCAGGTGGCCAAGAGGGCCAATGGCATCCTGGCCTGCATCAGGAACAGTGTGGCCAGCAGGAGCAGGGAAGTCATTGTGCCCCTGTACTCTGCATTGGTTAGGCCACACCTTGAGTACTGTGTCCAGTTCTGGGCCCCTCAGTTTAAGAAGGACATTGAGACACTTGAATGTGTCCAGAGAAGGGCAACAAGGCTGGTGAGAGGCCTTGAACACAAGCCCTATGAGGAGAGGCTGAGGGAGCTGGGATTGTTTAGCCTGGAGAAGAGGAGGCTCAGGGGTGACCTCATTGCCCTCTACAACTACCTGAAAGGTGGTTGTAGCTGGGAAGGGGTTGGTCTCTTCTCCCAGGCAACCAGCACCAGAACAAGAGGACACAGTCTCAAGCTGCACCAGGGGAGGTTTAGACTAGAGATGAGGAGAAAGTTCTTCACCGAGTGAGTCATTCGTCATTGGAATGTGCTGCCCAGGGAGGTGGTGGAGTTGCCCTCCCTGGAGGTGTTCAAGAGGAGATTGGACGTGGCACTTGGTGCCATGGTCTAGTCATGGGGACTGTGTTGATAGGTTGGACTCGATGATCCTAGAGGTCTCTTTCAACCCTAGTTAATCTGTGATACTGTGATACTGTAACTGTTGTGTGAAATGGGAGAAGTTCTCTTCTGGCTTTGAAATAGGCTTTTTTTTAGGTCACATTCTTCACCCCAGAGTGTGATTCAGGGATTCAGGTAACTAAAGAGTGGACCTGATGTTTGCATTTGTCAGGGAGCAGCAAAACTAGAATCATTCCTAAGGAGAAGTGAGCTCAGATCCAGAATGCATAGCTTAGCTGTCAGGGCAGGGACCTCACCGTCCAGGGCCTACTGTCCCAGAACCTGAGCAGGATAGACTCCAGATTGCAAGGCACTACCAGGATGAAAAGAGAGGTCCAAGAAGAAACCACGAACAAAATCGCTTAGTCATGGTTAGCATCATGGCCAGCGACCATCAAGGCAGGCTCACAGCAGTCAGACCAGGCTGAAGCCAAGCCAGGAAGGCAGTCCACAGATTGAAGCCAGATCAAGAATTGCCATGGCACAGACAGAACTGAACTTAAAAGCAAGACTCTTCTGACACAGCTCAGATACGGACTGAAGGCCCAAGGCTGATCTTAAATAGCCTTAAACTTAGACTTAAATAGAGTCCTGGTCTCATAGCTGTGAGCGGAAGCTGCAGGAGAGGTGGCTTAGAGCCGTTAAGGCTTCATTAGTGCACTTGGAACACACAAAGAATTCATCACCTCTGTTACCTACAGCTGCTTTTTCATGACTCAGCTCCTGCAAAGGAAGGGTGAAACAGTGAGCAGAAAAGCTATGTGCTGTATGCCAGACATGAGGCAAAGCTGCAGGCAAGAACAACTTCCACCTGGAGCATGGAACCTATGACAGCTGCCACTATCTCAGGGTTCCTTCCTTCATTCACGTGTTCATAAAACAAGATAGAGTGGTTCAGAGTTGAAGGTGAACAACAAAAAGGCAGATGCCTTGTTTTATGGTTGTGCATATCTTTATGGGCTATGATTAGGGCTGGTAGATGCTGCAAGAATACAAACAAGCTCTGCTCAGAGAATAAGATATGAAAATTTGCATTGTTCTCAGATAATATACTTACAAAGTCACTAGAGGATTAGTCATTGTAATCCTGCTAGGTGTTATCTTATTATCTAGTGGTAACACGTACCACATGGGGCTTTACTGGTAAAGGAAAACAGAGAAAGACTAAAAGCAGGAGCAGAGTCTGAAGTGAGTCTGCAGTCTTGGCTGAGGAGCCTTCTGTTCTACCCCCACCCCTTTTCTTGTTTGTTTCTCTGAAGTGGATAGATATGCACAGCTTCCTGCCTCGTCCTGTAGGTGCAGACAGCTCTGAAAATTAGAGAAACAACACGAAACAAAACCCCAGAGAGAAATAAATTAGAAATGTTGTATTAAAAACGTTAATATGAAAGATACAGCGGTTTTATGTTTTGAGGAAAGCTGTCCTTTCCTTGCTTTTCCTGGAAGTTTCAGCTTCCCATACCTCTCAGAGAACAGAGGCTTTTGTTCTCAGCTTGGGAAAAAAAAAAAAAAAGCCAACCCTTTTAATAAAAGTTAAAATTGGGCTCTTAGCTGTAATTAGCAAAGTTTGGTTATAATTAAAAAGCAGCTGCGGTTGGGCAGAATAGCAAAAGACTTAGCTAAATGCTCACCTAGGATTGTTTGAGCCTCTTCTTATGCATTAAAAAAAAAAAAAAAAAACACGTTTCAGAGGTCCTCCGTTGCCCTCTGCAGGAGAGCCTTAGTGCTTCTTGAGAACAGTCAGCTCCTAGCACTTCTTGCCTCACTGCTTTGCTCTGACATCAGTAAAATGAAAATTTTAATCAAAACCAAAGAGGATTATTGTTTGGATGCAGGTACAATGCTTGTGATCATAGAATCACAGAATGTTAGGGACTAGAAGGTATCTCGAGAGATCATCCAGTTCAAGCCCCCTGCCAGAGCAGCATCACGTAGAGCAGGTCACACAGGAACACATCCAGGCAGGTCTTGAATATCTCCAGACAGGGAGACTCCACAACCCTTCTGGGCAGCCTGTTACAGTGTTCTGTCACCCTCACAGAGAAATAATTCTTCCTCCTGTTTCCAGTAGGAACTTCCTATGCCTCAACTTCCACCATTGCTCCTTGTGCTGTCATTGGATAACGCTGAGCAGAGCCTGGTTCCATCCTCTTGGCACTCACCCTTTACATCTTTATCAACATGAATGAGGTCACCCCTTAGTCTCCTCTTCTCCAAGCTGAAGAGCCCCAGCTCCCTCAGTCTCTCCTCATAAGGAAGATGTCCCACTCTAATAATTTTCGTGGCTCTGTGCTGAACTCTAAAGCAGTTCCCTGAGGTCCTTCTTGAACTGAGGGGTCCAGAACTGTACAGAATATTCCAGATGTGGCCTCAGCAGGGCAGACTAGAGAGGGAGGAGAACCTTTGATGGCAACATTTAGTAATAGGCTTTTTATCATGGAGTGTGCTAATGCATGGCTATTTTAGAACAAATGATTATAAGATTTAAAACTACTGGCATTACTAATAAGGGTTTGAGTTTCTGATTTGCAAGCAGCATGGTTGTAGCAATTAAAAATAAAATGGCAACATTTCAACTTTGATTGCAAAAGCTCAGTGGCAGGTATCTGAAGTAGTTCTAATTTACATTCCTGTAATTCTCCTTGTCTTCAGAGTTGCACAGGCTACCTTTATGCAGTTCCCTTTGTCCATAGCCATCCATCACTTACACCAGTCATTCATGACACTAACATTAAAAATATTCAAACTTATTGTTCAACTGCCACACCACATTGTTATTTCATAAGCTGCTAGAGCTACTCATTCTGTCACAGGCACTGGCATTCCTGACCGTGTTCCTCCTTTTTAAGATCTAAGCTTATCTCTATCCAGTATGTCAGTCCTGCTCTTCTGTATTATAGTTAGTTATTCAGGACATGATGCTACGGGGTGTTTAATTCAATTCAGGCATTTTTCAAGTACCAGCATATTTTTATTCTTTTGCATCCCCAGTGTTCAAGTATTCTTAGCCCTGATCTGGTTTGTCGTTTCTGCAGTTTTCAGTATGCTCTTGTCTGTCAAGTTCTCTTTCAATATGTGCTGCATCAGCTCCTCTGCCATCATGGCAAAGCTCCTTCTGCCTTTTCTTTTTAGCCTCCAACTTTGATGTAGAGAACCTCACATTTTTCATGTACAGTGAACTGAGCTTGATAAGATTATATTTAGCTGTATCAGTAGGATTTTAATCCAGTAATCCTGCTGAGAGGAAGTTCTTGGCAGCAAGGAGACCTAATGTACCTGTTTCACCTGCCTCTTACCTTGCATACCTTTGCATTTGTATTTGTATGATGAGGAAATGGATAACAAAAATGCATCTGCCCCCACACTGAATGAAACTTAGAATGTCAGCTCTCTCCTGGGTGTGAAATAACCCTTGCCAATAATGAATTTCATAACTCTTCATTATAAGGCTCTCTGCCAATACCAGATGCTTCAGGCTTAAGTAGCACCATCAGACTAGCTCTTCCCCAGATTGTTTTGGGGAGTTCAGATTGGCCAGGATCTTGAAGGGAAGAAGGGGAACAAAGAGGGAGAAGATAAAAGGCCACATGTGGCAGTTTAGGCTGGCTGCCTCCTAAATGGAAGCCACAGTTATACCTCCAATGTCCAGAGTGTCCAGCCCAGTGGGTGGGCACAAGCAATAGTGTATTTCTGCCCATCAATCCTGCACCCTTATAAATTTGGTTGCAAATTTATTGTCATTCTTCCCTCTCTGCTCCTATGGGAGATGCTTCCCTATTGAATAAATGGTGGGGGACTATCTCAGGCCTCTTTGGCCTGTTTAGGCCTAATGCCAGGATAGGAAGAGGGGGAGCAGTTTCAGGCCTGGCCAGCCTGAGACCAGCCTAGCAGTGGGGAGGGAAGAAAGAGCCCTGGGGAGTTTTGGGTGCACCCCAGGTGAGGAAGCACTGGGCTTTTGGTGAGGTGTAAAGGAACTGGGTATGCTTTGGATATGCTTACCACTAATGCTTTGCAGTTTTTGCAGTATGTTAATTACTTTTCCATTTAAACTTTCCATGGCTATCCAATCCATTTGTGTGAGCATCATTCTTCTGCTCTTTTTAGGGCAGTAGAGCATCTTGCCCCTTTCTAAACTAGGATACCCCTGTGCACTGTACAGTTTTATCTGGATGAGAGTGATACTGACCAAAACATGTTCAGGCCAAGAATACACAGTTGTTGATGAATCCAGATCTGAACTTTGCATCTGAAGAGTACAGAATCATAGAATCATTTTGTTTGGATGGGATTTTTAAGATTATCAAGTACAACTGTTAACCCAGCACTGCTAGGTCACCACTAAATCACATGCCTAAACACCACATCTCCATGTCTTTTAAACACTTCCAGGGATGGTGACTCAGGCACTTCGCTGGGCAGCCTGTTCCAGGCGGTGAATACTTTTTTCCTAATATCCAACCTAAACCTCCCCTGCTGCAACTTCAGCCTTTTCATCTTGTTTTATGGCTTCTTTCTTGGGAGAACAGACTGACTCCTACCTTGTTGCAACCTCATAATAAGATAAGATAATAAGATAAGGTCTCCCCTCAGCCTCCTTCTGTTCAGGCTAAACAACCTCAGGTCTTTTAGCCACTTCTCATAAGACTTGGTCTTTAGATCCTTCACCAGCTCTCTTGCCCTTCTTTGGACATGCTCCAGCACCTCCATGTCTTTCTTGTAGGGAGCCTAAAACTGAACACAGCATCTGAGGTGCAGCCGCACCAGTGCCAAGTACAGAGGTCCAATCACTTCCCTGGTCCTGCTGGACACAGGATGATACAATCCAGGATGCTGTTGGCCTTCTTTGCCACCTGAGCACAGTGATGTCTCATATTCATCTGGCTGTCAATCAGCACACTCAGGTCCTTTTCAGCTAGCAGCTTTGCAGCCACTCTGCCCTAAGTCTGTAGCATTGCATGGGGGTGTTATGCCCCAAATGCAGAAGCTGACACCTTGCCTTGTTGAACCTCATATAACTGACCTTGTTCCATCAATCCAGCCTGGCCAGATCCCTCTGTAGAGCCTTTCTACCCTCAAGCAGATCAATACTCCTATCTAATTTACTGTTGTCTACAAACATCCTGAGGGTGCTCTCAACTCCCTCATACAGATCACTGAAGGTATTATACGGGAATGGACCAGAGACTGAACTCTGGGGAATACTTCTTGTGATGACTCACCAAATGCATTTAACTCTAGTCACCACTACTCTTTGGGCCTGGCCATCCTCATGTTTTTTAATCTAGTGAAGCATATACCCACCCAGGCCATGAGCAGCCAGTTTTGCCAGGAGGATGCTGAGGGAAATGGTGTCAAAGGCTTCGCTAAAGTCCATGCAAACAGCATCCACTGAGCAGTCAGTCACCTTGTCATAGGAGGAGATCAGGTTTGTCAAGCAGGACCTGCCTTTCATAAAACCATGCTGAATGAGCCTAATCACCTGGTTGGTGTGTATGTGACTCCTGATGGCACTCAAGATGATCTGTTCCATAACCTTCCCCAACATTGAGGTCAAACTGACAAGCCTGTAGTTCCCATGATTCTCCACTGGCTGTTCTTGTAGATAAGTGCCTCATCCAGTCATCTGGGACCTCCCCAGTGAGCCAGGACTGCTGATAAATAATGGAAAGTAGCTTGGAGAGCACTTCCACCAGTTCCTTCAGTACCCTTGAGTGGATCCCATCTGGCCGCATAGACTTGTGTGCATCTAAGTGGTGTAGTAGTTCACTGACCATTTCCTATCAGATTATGTGTCCTTCATTCTGCTCCCCATCCCTCACAGGACTTAGGGGGCTGGTGTCACTATTAAGGAGTGAGACAAAAGAAGGCATTCAGTACCTTAGCTTTTTCCTCACCTTTGGTCACTATGTTTCCTTCTGCATCCAATAAAGGATGGAGATTTCTTAGCCCTCTTTTTGTTGCTAATGTATTTATAGAAACATGTTGTATTGTCTTCTATGACAGTAGCCAGATTAACTTCCAGCTGGGCTTTGGGCTTTCTAATTTGCTCCCTTGTGAAATCTTTGTCATCTTCCTGAGTTTCCTGCCCCTTCTTTCATAGGCCATAGACTTGACTTTTTTTCCTGAGCTCTCTGTTTAGCCAAACCAACTTGCTTTCCTACCAGCATACCGGGATGACTTGTTCCTGTGCCTTTAGGGCCAGTTCTGCACCATCACATATAATTAGCAGTTGTTCCTAAGTGGAAATGGAGATATTTCTCCCTCTGCCTAAAAATAGTTAAATGATTAATGTTGCCTCCCATCTGAAAAAGTAAAAATATGAGAGGCTCACTGCCCAGGGAGAAAATTCTAGTCTTTGTAATGGTATTGTAGAAAACCAAAATGAGTTGCTTAGATAGACCACTGTAAGGTTGAGATCAGTCTGTGTGTGGTGGATTGAAATTACATGCCAACTAATTTGAAAATTACCTCCAGAGTAAATTCCCCACCCCCCCCAAAAAAAAAAAACAAACTCAGAACTTGGAAGCAAAATGAAAGATATATTTTAAAAAAGTAAACTAAAATCTAGAGGTATAAAATGCTTGGGGCTTCCTGTTTGGGCTTCTGCTGACCTGACTTTTCTTGACCTGGCTTCTCTTTCTCATCCTGTGGACTGCTTTCCTGTTTATGGTGGCCAGTGTTTATTTGTTGGGCTGTGTGTGTAACTTTATGTTGGCATTATTTTCACTGTTTCATCAAATCTGTTATTTATCAAAGCTTTCTTCCCAGTCTCCTTTTGTAGTTCATTATGTTCCCTGGGATGATTCTTTTCTCTGTTGTCTGGTTTTGTTTTGTTTTTCCTAACAGCTGTCTGCTATATTGGATACAATACCACTAGAGAAAAGAAAGTTCTTTTAACTCTGAGTGAGTCCAGGCCATTCCTTCTCTCAGGCCTGGCTGAGTTGCTGGCAGTTGCTGGCTAAGCAAGCCCATTCAGCTAGACTATGACTGTTATCAATATGGTCCCCTTGTGACTAGCTTTTGTGATCAATGCTTTAGTTGAAGCTGCAGCTGCAATTAATCCTTAGCAGAATTCAAATTAAAGCTGTTGTCTTGCCTTAAATCTCCCTTTTGACCCTTGACTGCTAGCTGTGTTCATACCCTTAATGTATCTAGTTTTTAAGTCTTTATGTTGTATGTCCTTAACGCCTGTGGCAGTTTTAGGCTATGCCTTTAATATTTTTCACAGATCTTGAGTGGAAAAGTAGTAAAATGTAAATAAATCACTATTGGGTGTAAAAAGGAAAATAAGGATAATTCTAAACAATCCCATTGGAAGAGATAAGGGTCTGAGACAATCTTGCTTCTCTCTTCTCACTTCTTCTCTCTGGGAGAGATACTAACTTCTCTCCTTCTGTCTCTTCTCCCATTTGTACCCGGGCATAAGGGGGGAGGGGTGGCGCTGGGAGGGAGAAGCTAGTAGCTTCCCCTGGTCTTTGACCATTGGCACTCCTGTGCTGTTTATTAATTGTAAATACCTGTAAATATTGTAAACACTGCACATTTTGTACATATCCATTGTATTCCATTGCAGATTGTAGTTTCACCTGTAAATACAGCTTTCATCTGCTTCCAACTGAGTTGGTCTGGAAAATTTAATGTTGGAGGGGAAATTTCAACCCACCACAATGCCTAATCCCCTTATGTTATCTTAACCTTAACTCCATTTTCTTGGTAGATAGCTAAGTTCATTTAGCTTGTAAATGTTTGGTCTCTAGGACATCATTACTGAACACAAAACTTCCATACTCACTAGGGTAGTTATCTAGTCAGCGCTTGGGGGATTTTTTATTCAAAAGTCTACTGTCACATTTGATTTTTCTCTCCCAGTCAAGCATGCATTAATTCAGTGTGAAGCACAGGCATCCTGTTAAGATTTTTACTTAGCAGCAGGGTGATTGAATCAAGACTCCATCCACCTCTGCAAATGTATGTTGTGATTATGTGGTCTCCAGCCTGTCAGAAGCTTATGAAACATATTCCAATCAGGGAAAGGCAACTCGGGCAATTTTCTCTATTTTAGCTCTTGTACCACACAGCTGCTGTGTTATCTGACACTATTTCTGTCATAAGCAAGCCTGATGCACAGAAAGCCATATAAAAGCAGCTTATCCCTTGCGGGTTTAGATCCTTTGCATGTTATGCAATGCTATTTTTCATTCTTCATCATGGTTTCTTAAATATGTTAAAGGCCTGTGTCTCACATATGGACCCTGGCAAGCTGATCTTTATAAACTGAGAGTTTTTCCCTTTGGTTTGGTACCTATTTAATAGCTGTAAATGTCACAAATAAAATATTACATATTCATCATTGACCCAATAATGAATATATAATAAGAAAACTTCTTGTCATTCCTCTGTGCTGTAACCTTGCTGTCTACAAATCTAGTTGAAAGTTGCCTAGATGGCTCTGCATTTCTGTCTCACAAAACATCTGAACTGTCTTTTCCTTTCAGGTTTCAGCGGTGTGAGTATAGTTGTCATGACACTTCTCCAGGAGCCAGATTCCTGAGCCCTTTATTTGCAGAAGAGTATATAGAAGGGTGATGGAACTTCTAGAAGCCTGCAAAATGAAAATCACAGTGGCCATCTTTGAAATCATGAGAGGAGAGAAGGTGACAACCAAGGGAATTAACTTCGCCCACTTTCCTTTCCTAGAAATAGACAGGAACGAATCATCTATGTGTAAGGACTAGTCAATAACAAAGTAATGAGCAACAGCTAGCAGTCTTGTTTAACATCTTTGTTGGCATCATGGACAGTGGCATTGAGCTCACCCTCAGCAAATTTGCCAATGACACCAATCTGTGTGGAGCAGCATACAGGCTGGAGGGAAGGGATCCATCCAGAGTGACCTGGACAGGCTGCAGAGCTGGGCCCAAGCCAACCTCATGAAGTTAAAAAAAAACCAAATGAAAGGTCCTGCATCTGGGTCAAGACAATCCCAAGCACCAATATGGGCTGGGCAGGGACTGGCTTGAGAGGAGCCCTGAAGAAAAGGAATTGAGGGTGCTGGTGGATGAGAAGCTAAACAGGAGCCACCAGTGTGCACTTGCAGCCCAGAAAGCCAAGCAGAAACTGGGCTGAGTCAAGAGAAGCATAGCCAGCAG
Organism: Melanerpes formicivorus; assembly: GCF_026170545.1. Taxonomy (NCBI): domain Eukaryota; kingdom Metazoa; phylum Chordata; class Aves; order Piciformes; family Picidae; genus Melanerpes; species Melanerpes formicivorus. The sequence continues at coordinate 10,916 of NW_027142416.1, read as the reverse complement.
GTCAAGGGAGGTGATTCTCCCCTTCTACTCCACTCTGGTGAGACCCCACCTGGAGTACTGCATCCAGTTCTGGAGCCTCTATTACAGGAAGGATCTGGAGGTGCTGGAGTGTATCCAGAGAAGGGCCACGAGGATGATCAGAGGGCTGGAGCTGCTCTACTATGGAGACAGACTGAGAGAATTGGGGCTATTCAATCTGGAGGCTCCAAGGAGACCTTATTGTGGCCTTCCAGAATCTGAAGGGGGCCTATGAGAAAGCTGGGTAGAGACTTTTATGGGGGAATGGAACAAAAATAGAAAGGGATGGATTCCGATTGGATGTTAGGAAGAAGTTCTTCATCCTGAGGGTGGTGAGGCACTGGAACAGGTTGCTCAGGGAGGTGGTGGAAGCCTCATCCCTGGAGGTTTTTAAGGCCAGGCTGGATGTGGCTGTGAGCAACCTGATGTAGTGTGGAGTGTCCCTGCCCATGGCAGGGGGTTTGGAACTAGGTGATCCTTGAAGTCCCTTCCAACCCTGACAATTCTATGATCTGTATGGAGGTGATGCATAGTTCAGTTGAAGTAATAATGTGGCCTTAGATCAGAACTTGATTCCCTTAGAACATAAAGCATCAAAAGATTCCAGCATTATATTCCTTTCTGGTTGTATGATGAAAATAAATTAGCATCTACAGGATTAGTAAAAAACAATAAATAGCAAGTTCTGCCTAATGCCCAGCATGTTTTAGTCAGGATGATGATTAAGGTAACTGCTGGATTGCAGCAAATGCTCAGCACTGAGCAGTCACGGGGCGGCACACGTTGCTAGAGAGCTGCAGTGCTGACAAGTGACCACACGGTGGCAGCACTGAGCAGGGAGGAGACAGCAAAGCTGGCTAGGGTACTGCAGTACTGACAATTAAACACAATTCTATGATTCTATGATTGATAAATGAGAACAAATCCTGTCAAATCACCCTAACTGCCTCTAACTGAGAAACTTCCCGAATAGAAGGTCAATGTAATATGTCTTACATTTTGTAATACCTTAGTAGGCATGAAGGAGCAGTCTAAATACAGCAAAGGTTAAAGATAACATGATAGTATCCTTGATTCCATGTTCTCTATTGAAATAAATGTGAAAGTTCTCTGGTTGTTATGGTTTTGTTTTGAAACTAGAGCTGGGTAGATTCAGATTGGACATTAGGAAGAAGTTCTTTAGTATGAGGGTGGTGAAATACTGGAATGGGTTGCCCAGTGAAGTTGTAGACACCTCATCCCTGAAAGTGTTTAAGACCAGTCTGGATGAGGTGTTGAGCAATTTGCCTGTGGCAGGATGGTTTGAGCCAGATTTAAAGTCCCTTCCATCTCAAGCCTTTGTATGATTCTATGCTGGCTTCCATTTTCCTCTATCATGTAAATTTAAAGTATGGAAAGCAGCAACCCAAACTGAAAAGAAATTAGTCTTACACAAGTAGAAGTCTGGGCAGGTGTCACTATGGGAAAACCCAAACAAGAGTCCAGGAGTAGGCCATAAACTTAATTATTGTTTAGCTTGTAGAGGAAGTCTCTCCAAAAGTGTAACACAATGGTGTTCATAGTTAAATCATCCAACTAGAAGATTTAGAACAAAAACAGTTGTAAAAGTTTCCAACAGCATACGGAAATCTACTGGAGCTGGTACATGTTCTTGCTACTAAAGTGGTGTCTGAAGTTATTGAGAGGAAATTAAAATGCTGCTCCCTGCTAAAAGGAGCTCTTACTTTATGAACAGTAATTCAGTATTCATGCAGGTCAAGGCAATACCTGGAAATCAAGACTCTGGGATGATGATAATGTTTAATCAGCACTAAAGTAGGAGGGCTCTGCAGAGTGACCTTGACAGGATGGACAAATGGGCAGAGTCCAAGAGCATGAGATTTAACACATCTAAGTGCCAGGTTCTGCACATTGGCCACAACAACCCCATGCAGTGCTACAGGCTGGGGACAGAGTGGCTGCAGAGCAGCCAGGGACCTGGGGGTACTGGTTGACAGTAGGCTGAAAATGAGCCAGCAGTGTGCCCAGGTGGCCAAGAATGCCAATGGCATCCTGGCCAGTATCAGGAATAGTGTGGCCAGCAGGAGAAGGGAAGCCATTTTGCCCTGTACTCAGCACTGGTTAGGCCACACCTTGAGGACTGTGTTCAGTTCTGGGCCCCTCAATTCAAGAGAGATGTTGAGGTACTGGAACGTGACCAGAGAAAGGCAACAAAGCTGGTGAGGGGTTTGGAGCACAGCCCTATGAGGAGCAGCTGAGGGAGCTGGGGTTGTTTAGCCTGGAGAGGAGGCGGCTCAGGGAAGACCTTATTGCCGTCTACAATTACCTGAAGGGAGGTTGTAGCCAGGTGGGGGTTGGTCTCTTCTCCCAGGCAACCAGCACCAGAACAAGAGGACACAGTCTCAAGCTGTGCCAGGGGAGGTTTAGGCTTGATCTTAGAATAAAGGTCTTCACAGAAAGAGACATTGCCCATTAGAATGGGCTGCCCAGGGAGGTGGTGGAGTCACCATCACTTGAAGTGTTTAAAAAGAGACTGGATGAAGCACCTGGTGCCATGGTTTAGTTGATTGGATGGTGTTGGGTGATAGGTTGGACTTGATGATCTTGAAAGGCTTTTCCAACCTGGTTAATTCTGTAAGTTCTGTAATGGCTAATGCTTACACTGTGTTCAGCAGTACTATCAGTCTCCCTGTTGTTTGATAACTGGCTTGCCTATGTGGGTAATTTTTCTCTTGAGTAAACAAAAAACCCCACCACACCTAGAATCGAGTCTTTTCTTTTTCTACTGCTTCTGAATGTGTTTGATATTAAAGATTGTTTTCTACTCAAAGAAAAATTGATAATGACTTAGTAAGAGCAATTGTTTTCAGTACTGTGTACAGCACTTATTTTTCTAGTGACTCCCATTCAATATTCAGTTGGTTAGGAAATGTCTTGAAGTGATTTAAAGAAGAAATTGCCTAGTTGTGCTCCATGTAATACTCTATACTCTTTCCTGAGATCTACAGAAATTATGTTTTGGTAATGTTTAGGAGAAGCAGACTTTTGGGAGTCAGTGGGAATGGCTTAAGATCGTAGGGGAACTAAAAATAGTGTTAATCACCTTGTTCTCTTTAGTTTTTTACTCTAGTTGGACTTAAAGATTTACTTTTTCCCCCCTTTACCTTAGTTTTGTGTCATGTGGTGCAATGCTTCAGTAAATGATTAATATAAAACTAGAGAGATGCAAATTTATTATTATAAAACCAAATAGATGCAAATTAAGTCTTTACAACAGTTCAGAGAGTTTAATTTCTCCACAACAAACTCCAAAGGAAAACAGAAACACACAGAGGAATCCAAAAATCTTAGTTTAGCCCTGTGTAGCTCAGATGGGAGAAGGCTGGAAGCTGCTTAAATATTTTATTGAATTAGGGTCTTCTCCTAATTAATATAGCTGAAGCTAATTTTGAGTAATTAAAAAATTTCCAAGAGAGAGAAATGGAAGAGCAAGACCAGGAATATTTCCCTGGCTGCTAGAGCTTCAAAATCCCGTATAAATTTGGCACAGTATTCCTTGTTTTGAATAAACTTTACTATATTCAAGAGAAATGTTAAAAAACATTTGTTAATAATTCCCTGCTTGTGTGAAGGCAGCTTCATGAAGTCCAGCATGTGCAGAGTGTAAATGCTAAAGGAAAGCATTCGCAGTTTCAGTTGTCTTCCCCAGCCATGGAAACATATGACTGAAAAATCCACTGTAATTGGACACCTTCCATTTCTCTCCAATGTGTATTTCTGACCTGATTCTGCTCTGTGAAACCTTTAGGTCCCAGAAAGGTACCACCTCTTCCAAGTGAGTTGCACCAGCAGCAGTAGGTGCAGATTCAAGGTTATTGCATCTAGAAAGCTGAAAACTGGAATTTCTTGGTCTGATGTTTCTTCATGAAAGTTTTAACTTAGCAAACAGTTCCACTCAATAATGCTTCTCATCACAAAGAAAAAAAAAAAGAAAAAAGAAAAAAGGCTGACTGTGAACCTAGATAATTACCTCCACTGAACTGTAGTGATTCTAAACAGAATCACAGAATCTCAGAAAGGTCTGGGTTGGAAAGGCCCTCCAAAGGTCATCTAGTCCAATGCCCTTGCAATGAGCAGGGACATGCTCCACTAGATGAGGCTGCCCATTGCCTTGTTGAGCCTGACCTTGAATATCTCCAAGGATGGGGCCTCAACTACCACCCTGGACAACCTGTTCAATTGTTCCACCACCCTCATGGTAAAGAACTTCCTCCTAATGTCTGGCCTAATTGTACTCTTCTCTAGTTTGAAGCCCTTGCCCCTTGTCTTGTCACTGAAAGCCTTTGCAAACACTTCCTCTCCAGCCTTCTTCTAGCCCCCTTCAGGTACTGGCAGGCTGCTATTAGGTCTCCCCAGAGCCTTCTCTTCTCCAGGCTGAACAATTCCAGCTCCCTCAGCCTGTGCTTGTAGGAAATACAGTTCTGCCTTCATAGGTAGGATTCTCTTAAGTCAGTGGAATGATTATTGCAATATGAGTAGGTGTGGTGGGTTAACACCTTTTTCTGAAAACAAAAGAAGAAAGCAGGGTGGAGGGCTTGCGGGTACTTTACACTCCCTGAAGGGCGTCTCCCCCCTGGGAAAGCTGAGTCTGTTCCACTCCCCCCTCCCTGCCCAGCAAGGGTATAAAAAGCAGGACCTCATAGCTGTTGGGTCTCCTTTTTGGCTCCTGCCTCTGCTGGATGAGAGCTACTGCAGCTGCTCCCCTGATCCTCAGCCACGTGGCCGGACCTGATCCTTCTCCCTGCTGCCGCTGCGCCTCTTCAGAGACAGACTGGTTTTGTATTATTTTTTTTTCTATTCCCCTCCCATCCATTCTTGTTCCTTGCCCTTGTGAACCTTATTCCCTGTTATTGATATATATATATATATTTGAAGAAAAAAAATTACTTGCCTCTCTACTTCCAAGCTGACTCCAGATTGCTGATTAGTGGATTTGCTCCTTACCTTTTTTTTTTCCCTCCTCTCCCTGTTTGGAGGGAGGAGGTGGGGGGGGGAAGTGGGGAAGAGATTCTCAGCCTTTTCCCCATTTGAGCTTTTAACTCTCAGTTAAGGCTCAAACCACTACAGTAGGACTAAAACCTAAAAAACCTAAAAATCCTGAAAAAAAAAAGAGGGGAAAAAAATGTGGAAGTGAGACCTGAAAGCAAATGAGATGAAAAGAGAGCCTGTGTGACAGTGGGATGATAAAGGGTGTGGCTGCACAGTTTGGAGGAGGAGATTGCCACCCACCCTGTGAATCTCAGCAAAACCAGCCCGTTGCTAGGATTAATGAAAAATGGAGAAGGGGCACATGCACTGTTTTAAACTGCCAGGAATTACATGGAAGGGAGATGGCTGAGTTTAGGAGCTTTTGTCTTCTCAGCTCAGGGAATTTTTCCTTGTTTTACTGGTAGCTATCACTAGCTTCTGGCCACTGATTGGGTATTGGGTGAAAGAAAAGAGAGAGTGTAATTAAACTTCTTAAGAACCCACTTTCCTTTCCCAGGGTTCATTTCCTGCTCCTGTCCTAGTCCCATGTTTTGCTGCAGGTCATGCCTCATCCTCCAAGGAGGAGGTTGTGGTTGGTGCATGACAGCTGCTCTCTGCCACTCTTCCTTTTTCACTCCTTCTGCTTAGGCCTCCCTGAGGTTTCATGTTCCCAGCATCATCTTCCATCATGTCCCCATCTGTAACATAGGTCTTAAACACCTTTTCCTTTTGGTAAATCCATGGTTTTGTACAGTACTGCAAAACCAGCTAGGCAGGCTGTTGGTGGAATTGTTGGTACCACTAGTGACAGACATGCAAAGAAATGTAAAAGGAAAATGTTGCTTTTTAAAACATTGAAACTGAAAAATTCTGATCTGCTGCTAATTACATCTAAATCACTTCCAGGTGTAGTTTTTTGGTTTTCCCTCCCCTGTCTTCCCTCAGGTACAAGTCTTATGTCTGTTAAAATCAGCCTATTGATGATGGACTAGAAACTGCATCCTACTAAAGCTTTGTGCAATGCATAGCTCCAGGTGGTGCAAACCAAAATCAGAGCAAAATATTTCCAGGTACTCCATCCCTGCTAGAGCACTCACTTGTCAAAAATAATGTCATCAAGTGGCAGCTGAGTTTATTTTTGTCCTCAGAAGCCCAAGTTTTTTTTTCCTGAAAAACAGAGAAGTTCATCTTGCATGGCTTGCTTCCTTCTATTTCTGGAAGTTGTGTACTGCAGGAAACACGAGCTGTGATACCACTCTGTGAGGCTGGTGACTGATCATGAAAATGCTTTGACTTCTTCAAAGCCCCAAAGCTCAGTTGAAGGACAATCTCAGAAATCAGTTTTCCACTAGTAATAAAAGTGGTTTGGTTTATTTTTTCTTGTTAAGTTGATGTTCCAATGTGTGGTGGGTTGAAAATTCCCCCCAACATGAATTGCCAGACCAGCTCAGTTGGAAGCAAACGAAGCTGTATTTATAAGCAAAACTGCAATCTACAATGAAATGCCATGAATATGTATAAAATATACAATATTTGCAGGCATTTTCAATTTATAAACAGCACAGAACCCCCCTGGCAGGCAATAAAACAGGGGGCTAATGATAGCTTCCCCACTCTCTGTCCCCTTCCCCCTAACCCCCTGTACACAAGGGACAAGAGAAAGAGCAGAAAGTTGTTTGTTAGTACTTAGCCACAACAAAGAACACAGCCAAGGTCAGCAGAATTGAAAAGAGAGTTAGTTTACCAAACTCATTTTTGTGGAAGGTATCTCTCCAGTGGGATTATTTGGAAATTATCTTTATTTTCCTTTTCACGTCCAATAGAAATTTATTTACATTCTACCACTTTCTGTTCATGATCTATGGAGAATTCTCAAGGCACAGCCTAAAACTACCACACAACACCACAATGCCTTGATTTAAACAAAATTTCCTGGATCTCATTTCCTCAATGTCAAGATGGTTCCAGGTTGTTTGGGATTTTTCAAGACATTACTGAAGTTTTCTCCACATCAGTGCAGAGGCCTTTCACCCTGCCTTTGCATGTTGTATTGTGGGGCAAAATGTCTCCCTGATAAATTGCTACATTTGCTCCAGCCTGCATTTGTCAAGAGCTGTAGAGATGCACCACTGTAGTTCTCTTTCTATTTTAAGTCCAGAATATAATATTGGTTACCCAAATTCAAGGGCCAGGAACAGATGGGTAAGAAAAGGATGTTGCCAAAACCTTCCATCCTGAAGTGCTACCTTAGGAGCCCTGCCAAATGTCTGATTAAATTCAGTGGGGTCAGAACTTTACCTGTATCTGGATGCCATGGGATTTCTTCTTTATACTCTTTTTATCCTTTCTATTTTTCTCATGTAAAAAGGTAGTTACTAGGATACTACTTTATGGGAAGACTGTCATGACAAATTTCATTCTGTGGTTGCACAGAAAGAACCTTAAAACCCTTGTGCATACTCAGGAGACCTCCTTTGATTGTTATTTCCCTGCTCTAATACACCAGCACACTGTCACATTAAAACCAATTCTTACCTTTTTTGTTTTTTTGTAATTTCACTTCCTTGAGTGTTTTTTTAATGCATGGATAGTGTCTGTTCATAGGAGGAAGACCTGAGTCTGAACTCAGGTCTAAGCAGTACAGTGTTTTGGTAGAGTCTGAGTTACTACAGCTTGAAGCCATTTTTACAGTGCATGAGAAAAAAAGCTTTGAAACACGTGCTTCATGTTTGCTAAAACACGAGCTGGTGGCTTTTCAAAGTAGTGTGCTCTGTGTGCTGCTGTAGAGTGTGCATTCTCTCTAGAAATACAGAGATATAAAAGTGTCTTCACAATATAAGGTATTGGATGTGGCACTTGGTGCCATGGTTTAGTCATGAGGTCTGTGGTGACAGGTTGGACTTGATGATCTTTGAGGTCTCTTCCAACCTTGGTGAGTCTGTGATTCTGTGAATATCTGTATGAGCTAAATAAAGTATCCTCTGTTTTTCATAGATGCAAATATTGAAGCAGAAAGTTAAAGGATTCAACTCAGGCTCCAGAGGATAACCATGCTAGTATCACAGATTATTGTTTGGATGCAGGTACAATGGCTGTGATCATAGAATCACAGAATGTTAGGGACTGGAAGGTACCTCGAGAGATCATTCAGTCCAAGCCCCCTGTCAGAGCAGGGCTACCTATACCAGGTCGCACAAGAACTCATCCAGGCAGGACTTGAATATCTCCAGAGAGGGAGACTCCACAACCCTCCTGGGCAGCCTGTTATAGTGTTCTTTCAACCTTACAGGGAAAAAATTCTTCCTCCTGGTTCCATGGGACTTCCTGTGCCTCAACTTCCACATATTGCCCCTTGTGCTGTCATTGAGCATCACTGAGCAGAGCCTGGTTCCATCATCTTAGCACTCACCCTTTACATTTTTATCAACATGAATGAGGTCACACCTTAGTCTCCTCTTCTCCAAGCTGAAGAGCCCCAGCTCCCTCAGTCTCTCCTCATAAGGAAGATGTCCCACTCTAATAATTTTCATGGCTCTGTGATGCACTCTTTAAAACAGTTCCCTGAGGTCCTTCTTGAACTGAGTGGCCCAGAATTGGACACAAATCTGCCCAGATGTGGCCTTAGCAGGGCAGAGTAGAGAGGGAGGAGAACCTCTGTTGACCTACTGACCACAGCCCTTCTAATCCACCCCAGAATGGCACTGGCCTTCTTGGCCACAAGAGTACATTGCTGGCTCATGGTCAACCTATGTTTGACTTTGTTTCTCAAATACAGGAAAACTGTGCCCTGAAAATACTAGTATGTCTGGGGGTGATACACTGGGCTATCTTCAGCAGGACCTTCCTTCTTCAGCAAAAGACTGAGTTAAGCTATTCTTCCCAGGAACCCCAAAATCTTCATTACAATTGATCTTACACTTTTGCTATAGTCCACTGCTGCTTGTCTTCTGAAGGATCTCTCTGCTGATTCAAGTCCATATATAATGAGTGGGCTGTAGATGGCTCCTATAAACACTCTTAGTTATCCTCTGTTCCATAAGATGCATAAATCACTAGCTCCATCTACCTGCTCTTTTTTTCCCCAGCATCGCAGGCATTATAACTCATTAGGAGATGGCAGGGAAACTCATCCCAAACTGCAAGGGGTTTGGCAAAAAGCATGAGACACTGTAATTAACCCTTGGGAAAACCCATGCCTCAGCATTTTGCTGGTCACTCCCCTGCAGGAAGAAATGTCTTGATGTCTTTCATGCTCTTACCAGGGTAGAAAACAGGCTGCTGGAAATCCTGAGGGATCAGGCAGAAAATGTTGATTCCCTATTTTTCCAGTGCTTTACAGTGAAAGGGAGTGACGACAAACATATTCTGATGGATTTCACCATCATTCTGTTTGGCCTGGAGTCACTTGCAGTGACCCCCGTGCTTGCCTTCTTACTGTAAATAACATGCTGTCAGAAAAAAAAGAAAAAAGAATTCACAGCTTCTTACTCTGTTGCTGGCAATAGGAAGCTAATTTCATGCTGCTTGCTAAGCATTTTGGATTTCTACCATGTGGTGGGTTCTACAGTGTGGTGGGGTCTACAATGTGGTGAGCTGAAATTACCTCACCTCCCCCCCAAATTCATTGGATAAATATCTAGAATAAGATGAGTTGTACTAAAACAATTCTTCCTTCTTTCCTCATCTCTGCTGTTTTGCTTTGCTCGGGAGAGATTAACCTGCTTGTCAGCTGGCCTTGGCTGAGCTGTTTAGTTAAGTCTAACCCACTGCTTTCTCTCTGCTCCTTTTCTCTCTTGGGACAGGGGGATAGTGGGGAGCAGTGGAATGGCTTCCATGGTCTTTGACCAGGGGGATTTTCATGTTGTTTGCTAATTGCAAATATCTGTATAATACTGTAAATACTATATATTATGTACATATTCCTTGCATTCTATTGTAGAGTGTAGTTCTTGCTTGTAAATACAGCTTTATTTGCTTCTGAGTTGGTCTGGCAAAGTTAATGCTGGGGAGAGAAACTTCAACCCACCATGTCCATGCAGAGAATTTCATGACACTTGTGGGAAGTGTTTAATTATATCAATGCAGGCCAATATGTAGGAGCAGTAGGCTGGTTTATGTTGAATTTTCTCCAGCTGGCTATCCAAACAAAGAATATGGAGAACCTAATGAAGTTCAACAAGACAAAATGCAAGGTCCTGCATCTGGATCAGGGCAATCCCAAGCACCAATACAGGCTGGGCAGGGACTGGCTTGAAAACAGCCCTGAAAAAAATGGACTTGGGCATGCTGGTGGATGAGAAATTCAATAGGAGCCAACCAGAGACTAGGCTGCATCAAGAGAAGCATGGCCAGCAGGTCGAGAGAGGTGATTCTCCCCCTCTACTCTGCTCTGGTGAGACCCCACCTGGAGTACTGCATCCAGTTCTGGAGCCTCTATTACAGGAATGTGTCCAGAGAAGGGCCACAAGGATGATCAGAGGGCTGGAGCTCCTCTGCTATAGAGACAAGGACTGAGAGAATTGGGGCTATTCAGTCTGGAGAAGAGAAGGCTCTGAGGAAACCTTATCGTGGCCTTCTAGAATCTGAAGGGGGCTACAAGAAAGCTGGAGAGGGACTTTTGAGGGTGTCAGGTAGAGATGACTAGGGTGAATGGAACAAAACTAGAAAGGAGCAGATTCAGATTGGATGTTAGGAAGAAGTTCTTCACCATAAGGGTGGTGAGGCACTGGAACAGGTCACCCGGAGAGGTGGTGGAAGCCTCATCCCTGGAGATTTTTAAGGCCAGGTTGGATGTGGCTGTGAGCAACCTGATGTAGTGTGGGGTGTCCCTGCCCATGGCAGGGAGGTTGGAAGTAGATGATCCCTTCCAA